>NC_079216.1:18892314-19109476 GCF_029633865.1 Lampris incognitus | reverse complement strand
AAATAAATCCCTATAAGTGCGACAGTTCCCACACAATTAAAAAGGTTTTGGGGTATCCGGGTGGCGTGGCGGTCTATTCCATTGCCTACCAACACGGGGGATCGCCGGTTCGAATCCCCGTGTTACCTCCGGCTTGGTCGGGTGTTCCTACAGACACAATAGGCCGTGTCTGCGGGTGGGAAGCCGGATGTAGATGTGTGTCCTGGTCGCTGCATTAGCGCCTCCTCTGGTCGGTCGGGGCACCTGTTGGGGGGGGGGCAGGGGGGAATAGCGTGATCCTCCCACACGCTACGTCCCCCTGGCGAAACTCCTCACTGTCAGGTGAAAAGAAGCGGCGGGCGACTCCACATGTATCGGAGGAGGCATGTGGTAGTCTGCAGCCCTCCCTGGATCGGCAGAGGGGGTGGAGCAGCAGCCGAGACGGATTGGAAAATAGGGTAATTGGTCAAGTAAAATTGGGGAGAAAAAGGGGGAACCCCCCCCCCAAAAAAGGGGGTTTACCAAATGTCACACTATCTTGTCACAGCTTAAGTGTGTCACATAGTTGAAGTGGCACAGATGCTGTAACTTCAATTATTTGACATATCAATATTTAACCCTTTTTAAGTTAATTAGAATTTCAACGAATCAGAATCCAGAATTTTATCTTTTTCTTGCCCCAGAAGGGTGAAAGTGACACCCAAACCAGTCAAGTTGCCAACCCTACATCAACTGCTGGCTAATTTGTACTCCGGTTGGACTGGAGTAGTGGGGGTTTAAAGTGCTTTTAATAACTTTCCCCCGAACGTACTTGGGATTCAAACCAACAGCCTTACAATTACAAGGCAGGACCTCCTCCATTTCAAGTCGGTCACATCACATCACATTAAAGGACAGAAGGCATGTTGCACACAGACATCGGTCCCACAGGGATACAAAGGCGTCAGGATGTATTGTGAAAATAGCACAGTTAATAAATAGGGCTGACTCTCTTAAACCAGAGCGGCTGCAGCACGGTGTGTGGAGAGCAGTTATAGAGGGTAAATGCCTTGCTCAAGATCACAGCAGAGGGAGCGTGCATCTGTTCCTGACTCCCTTGCTGGATTTAGTTCTGTCTGGCCAGGGTTCGAACAGGTAACCATTCGGTTGCAATCCCCTTCGCTGAACTCCAATCTACCTGCTTCCCCCTAATATATGAGCACAAGTAGATTAAATCACGAGTGACATATATTGTACAGAGACACATACGGTGCAAGACGTGCTGTGGACATGAAAATAGGTCGTCATTTTTGTAATCCAATGTGGCAGCCTATGCCCTCCTCCCTGTAGTGCTCCCATAAATCTTTAGCGTCTTGCTCACTACTTGAAAAAGAAAGTCTGTCCAAATAAATGCTTTGGATTTGAAGCTTGCCACTAGAGCAAAGAGAAGCAGCGGTTGGTCTAGCTTGTGCATTTTCACTAATCTTCCATATAGATCCTTCTGGACAGCAACACAAGCTAGGCTTTGCATGAGGGCCAACAACAAGAAAGTTCAAGGGAAGTGGAGTGTAAAAGTGCACAGTGAGAGGTGAATATTGTGTTGTAAACAGTATGGATGTTCAGCATGTTTGTGTATAATGCAAAGTGGAGATGACAGTGGACTTCAGGAGGAGTCCCCCAACACTGTCTCCCCCTCACCATACTCAACAGCTTGGTGTGTGCGGCGAAAACCTACAGATTTCCGGGTGCCACAATCTCCCAGGACGTAAGGTGAGCATTCAACATAGACTACTACTACTACTACTACTACTACTACTACTACTACTACTACTACTACTACTTTTGTCTGCTACCGTTAGGGGTCGCCACAGCAGATATCAGTTTCCATTTCTCCCTGTCATCTGCATCTTCCTCTGTCACACCAGCCACCTGCATGTCCTCCCTCACCACATCCATAAACCTCCTCTTTGGCCTTCCTCTTCTCCTCTTCCCTGGCAGCTCCATATTCGGCATCCTTCTCCCAATATACCCAGCATTTCTCCTCCACACATGTCCAAACCATCTCAATCTTGCCTCTCTTGCTTTGTCTCCAAACCATCCAACCTGAGCTGTTCCTCTAATATAATCGTTCCTAATCCTGTCCTTCTTCATCACTCCCAGTAAAAATCTTAGCATCTTCAACTCTGCCACCTCCAGCTCCACCTCCTGTCTTTTCGTCAGTGCCACTGTCTCCAAACCATATAACATAGCTGGTCTCACAACCATCTTGTAAACCTTCCCTTTAACTCTTGCTGGTACCCTTCTATCGCAAATCACTCCTGACACTCTTCTCCACCCACTCCACCCTGCCTGCACTCTCTTCTTCACCTCTCTTCTGCACTCCCCCTTACTTTGGACAGTCGACCCCAAGTATTTAAACTCATATGCCTTCATCACCTCTACTCCTTGCATCCTCACCATTCCACTGTCCTCCCTCTCATTCACGCATATGTATTCTGTCTTGCTCCTACTGACTATCATTCCTCTTCTCTCCAGTGCATACCTCCACCTCTCCAGGCTCTCCTCAACCTGCACCCTAGTCAAGTCAATTTTATTTGTATAAACTGTTATAAATTTGCCTCAGTGGGCTTAACAGCAACACAACATCCTGTCCTTAGACCCTCTCACAGACACCCTACTCTCACTACAGATCACAATGTCATCCACAAAAATCATCGTCCATGGAGACTCCTGCCTGATCTTGTCCGTCAACCTGTCCATCACTATTGCAAACAAGAAAGGGCTCAGAGCCGATCCTTGATGTAATCCCACCTCCACCTTGAACCCATCTGTCCTTCCAACCGCACACCTCACCATTGTCACACTTTCACACTTCCCTCATATACATATCCTGCACCACTCCTACATACTTCTCTGCAACTCCTGACTTCCTCATTCAATACCACACCTCCTCTCTCGGCACCCTGTCATATGCTCTCTCTAAATCCACAAAGACACAGTGTAACTCCTTCTGGGCTTCTCTATACTTCTCCATCAACATTCTCAAAGCAAACATCACATTTGTGGTGCTCTTTCGTGGCATGAAACCATACTGCTGCTTGTTAACCATCACCTCTCCTCTTAACCTAGCTTCTATTACTCTTTCCCAAATCTTCATGCTGTGGCTGATCAACTTTATACCCCTGTAGTTGCTACAGTTCTGCACATCACCCTTGTTCTTGAAAATCGGTACCAGTATACTTCTTCTCCACTCCTCGGGCATCCTCTCGCTTTCCAAGATTGTGTTAAACAATCTAGTTAAAAACCCCACTGCCATCTCTCCTAAACATCTCCATGCCTCCACAGGTATGTCATCAAAAAGACCGAGCAGAGGATGTACTTTCTCCCCCAGCTCAAGAAGTTCAACCTGCCTCAGTAACTGTTGATTCAGTTCTACCTTGAAATAATCCAGTCTGTCCTCTGCACATCCATCACTGTCTGGTTTGATTCGGCCACCAAACAGAACAGGGAAAGACTACAACGGACAGTTAAGTCTGCAAAGAAAATCACTGGTGCCAACCTGCCCTCCATTCAGGACTTATACACCCCCAGAGTCGAGAAACAGGCACGCAACATCACTGCAGACCCATCACAACCTGTTCCCGCTCCTCCCCTCTGGTAGGCGCTACAGAGCACTGTACCCCAAAACAACCAGATATAAAAAGTTTCTTTCTGTGGGTTGTCATTCAAATGAACGCTTAATATTGTCAAATAATCCAACCATTCTTTATATACTGTACTGCACATTGTACTGGTACGCTCTGTCATGTCTATCTACCTCAAGACATGTATGCAAGTAACCTGATAACATTTATTTCAGCATCTCTGATATATTCTCTGCATCATTGCACTTTATCACCTCTTAATTCACCTGTATAAGTCAATCCCACAACGTTAAGTATGTTAAGTACACTGAGAGAGCCACGAAACTGGAGTCAAATTCCACGTTTGTGCAAACTTACATGGCCAATAAAATGATTCTAATTCAAATGTGTGTTGAAGTTGAGTAACTGTACCAGAGATCAGCTCCTCTGATAAGGCCTGTCCTCCCTTGTATACTAGGCTCTAAAATACATGCCGTGTTCATTAATCGGGGGGGGGGGACAATTAAAAAAATAACATGTAAAAGAGATTAACTCACTTCACTTAGATATCAAATTGGTTCTGAAGGAACCTGAACTTTCAGAACATATTAGCAACTACTTTGGTTAACCCCTGTCTACCAATTACTGACAACAAATGAGCCAGATGGTGAAAGATGAGGGCTGGACTTTGCCAGTAAAAGAATGGAGAAATACAACAACAAAATTTCAAACTTAATCAATACATAATCATTAATAAAATCATGAGCCAAAGTCCCTTGAGGAAAATTTTCACAGCTACTTGACAGGTCCCTGTTGAGGATCTGAGGGCAGAGGGTGCCAGCATGGGTCACATAAGAGTACGATTTATGCCATCATCTGAAGCCTAGTGAGGTGTCAAACATTGCAGGAAAATCCTCTTGAGCCACTCACTGTAATTTCACAGGGATTATTGCAGATACATAATATTAAAAGTCTTAATCCATCAACCAAACATCAATCTTGTAAACATGTCAGATCTTGTTATGATATCAGCCCTGTACTGTTGATGGGCACATCAACCTCCTGCCTAGAAGCGCGTTAAATATCCAAACATCCAATCTCTCAGTCATGTGTTCAGCTGAGGCCCATTGGGTGCAGTTTTGCTGAGGTAGGCTGCAGCACTTCAATACTTTTGCATCAGCAACAGGAAATGAAAAGAGATCCTTAGTGATATTGCACTAAAGAAATTATTCCTCTGCATGTCCTCTGCATACCACTTGCTTTTTTGCCCTTATTATGCTGCGAAAGCAGCCAAATCAGAATCAGAATCATGTTTATTGGCCATGTAGGTCTGCACATACATGGAATTTGACTCCAGTTTCATGACTCTTTCAGTGTACTTAACATATAATAACAACTCTACAACACAACAATCTTCAGCTATATACACAAGGATTGACTAGATACAGGTGAAATAAGGGGTGACAAAGTACAATGGTGCAGAAAACATATCAGATGCTGAAATAGATGTTAGCAGGTTACTTACATACATGCCTGAGGTAGATGGTCATGACAGAGCATACCAGTATACATACAATGTACAGTACAGTACATACAAAATGTTTGGCTCATTTGACAGTGTTAAGCATTCATTTGAATGACAGCTCACGGAAAGAAACTGCTTTTATATCTGGTTGTTTTGGGGTACAGCGCTCTGTAGCGCCTACCTGAGGGGAGGAGTTGGAACAGGTTGTGACCAGGGTGTGATGGGTCTGCAGTGACGACGCCTGCCCGTTTCCTGAGTCTGGAGGCGTATAAGTCCTGAATGGAGGGCAGGTTGGCACCAATGATTTTCTCTGCAGACTTAACTGTCCATTGCAGTCTGTCCCTGTCCTGTTTGGTGGCTGAACCAAACCAGACAATGATGGATGTGTAGAGGACAGACTGGATTATTGCAAGGTAGAACTGAATCAACAGTTACTGTGGCAGGTTGAACTTCTTGAGCTGGTGGAGAAAGTACATCCTCTGCTCGGCCTTTTTAACGATTGTGTCTATGTTGGATGCCCGCCTTAGGTCCTGGGAGATTGTGGAACCCAGAAATCTGTAGGTTTTCACCATAGACACCGTGCTGTTGAGTATGGTGAGGGGGTCAGTGTTGGGGGGCTCCGCCTGAAGTCCACTATCATCTCCACTGTTTTGAACGTGTTCAGCTCCAAGTTGTTGTGGCCACACCAGAGCGCCAGCCGATCAACCTCCCATCTACATGCACACTTGTCACCATCCCGGATAATGGTTGTGTCGTCCATAAACTCAGGAGTTTAACAGATGGGTCACCTGAGGTGCAGTCATTTGTGTAGAAGAGTAGAGGGGAGAGCACACATCCCTGAGGGGCGGCAGTGCTGATTGTCTGGGTGATAGATGTGATTTTCCCCAGCCTCACCAGCTGCCTCCTGTCTGTCAGGAAGTATTTAATCCACTGGCAGATGGAGGCTGGTCCAGTGAGCTGGGTGAGTTTGGAGTGGAGGACATCTGAGACGATGGTGTTGAATGCTGAACTGAAGTCCACAAACAGCACCCTTGCATATGTCCCTGGGAAGTGGAGGTGTTGGGAGGATGAGGTGCAATCCCATGTTGACTGCATCCTCCACTGACCTGTTTGCTCGGTAGGCAAACTGCAGGGGGTCGAGCAGGAGGCCTGTGATTTCCTTCAGGTGGGCCAACACCACTTTCAAAGGATTTCATGACCACAGACATTAGGGTAATGGGCCTGTAGTAATTTAATCCTGTGATACAGGGTTTCTTGGGGACCGGGATGATAGTGGAGCTCTTGAAGCAGGAGGGGCCTTTACACACCTCCACTGATCTGTTGAAGATCAGCGTGAAAATGGGGGCCAGCTGGTCAGCACAGACTTTATGACAAGAGGGTGACACTCCATCCAGGCCCGGTGCTTTCCTGGTCTTCTTTCTCTGGAAGAGTTGGCGCACGTCCTCAACACAGATCTGGAGTGCGGGTGGGGGTCGGTGGGGAGGGGAGAGTGGCTGGCAGGGAGTGCAGTTGGTTGTGCGTTGTGGCTGGAGAGGGTGAGGGGTGTGGAAGTTTGCTTTTCAAACCTACAGTAAAACCAATTTAGATCTTCAGCCAGTTGATGGTTCCCTGCAGTGTGGGGGGGATGGTCTTCTGTAGTTGGAAATGTCTTTAAAACCACGCCAGGGTGATGCTGGGTGGTTGGCAGAAAACCTTTTTAACTTTTCAGAGTAGCACCTTTTTGCCACTCTGATCTCCTTTGTGAGTGTATTTCTGGCTTTGTTATATTGGAGCCTATCACCACTCCTGTAGGCGTCCTCTTTGGTCTGATGAAGCTGCCTGACTTTAGCTGTGAACCAGGGCTTACTGTTGGAGGTACATAACGTTTTGGCGGGCACACACGTGTCCTCATAAAAGCTGATGTAAGATGTCACAGTGTCACTAAGTTCATCCAGGTCTGTAGATGCAGCCTCAAAAACACTCCAGACAGTACAGTCAAGGCAGGCCTGGAGCTCCAGTTTTTACTCATTGGTTCATTTCCTCACAGTTTTAACCACAGGCTTAGCAGATTTTAGTTTCTGCCTGTAGGTTGCAATAAGATGAATCAGACAGTGATCAGAGAAGCTCGTTAATATTGTGTAGCAATGATCCAGTGTTTTTGTCTCTGGTGGGACATTTAACATGCTGTCTGTATTTTGGCAGTTCATGGCTGAGGTTTGCTCTGTTAAAATCCCCAAGGATAATGAGAAGGGAGTCTGGATATTTGCACTCCATGCTAATAATTTGATCAGCCAGGTGTTTTAACGCCTCTTTAACACAGGCCTGGGGTGGGATATAGGCACCGACCAGAATAAATGATGAAAATTCCCGTGGTGAGTAGAATGGTTTACAGTCAGTGAAGAAGGTCTCCAAGCGAGGGCTGCATGATTCCTTCAGCACTGTGACATCCGTACACCAACCTTCGTTTATGTAGAAGCATAGGCTGCCACCCCTTTTTTCCCCCGATAGCTCCGTATCGCGGTCCGCCTGGAGGAGTTGGAACTGCAGCAGATGAAGTGTACTGTCCGTGATATGTTCACTAAGCCAGGTTTCAGTGAGACACGGGGCGGCAGATCTGGAAAAGTCCGAGTTGTTTCCGTTTAGGAGTAGCACTTCGTCCATCGTGTTGGCCAGAGAGCGGACATTCGCCGGGTGGATTGACGGGAGCGCGGTTCTTAATCCCCGCTGTCGCAGTTTAACGAGCGCTCCGGCTCGCTTCCCCCTTCGGCGTCTTCAGAATAGTCCGCACAGACCTCGGCAAGGCTTTCGTTGAAACGTTCAATTAAAGTCAGTAAAAATGTCTGTTCAGCTTGTCCAGTGGACAGTTGAAGACTTAAAAGTTCCTCCCTGCTGTATGTGATCAGCGAGTGGGTGCTGGAAACTAAACAAATAGGTAAACAAAAACAGAAAAGGCACAAGACAGCGCAGCACAGAGGCGCCCGCCCGCGATATTATGAACCCTACATAGGCCTCGCCAAAATCCCGTTTCTGGCTTTGTCACGTGTGCGCCACCGTAGCAACGCGAAAATATGTTGTTATGGGGTTAGCGCTCATCAAGGAAACGCTGTACACCCACAATTTAACCTGTCAAAGTTATCCACAATCAACATTAATATAATACCAATAACGTATCCAAGGAGCAGAGGCAGACCTTGTAACCTAAAATTGTTAGGTTAGTCAACTTAAGGCTATTCTTTCCCTCACAATCATAATTTCAACCCCATGGTTCACTTTTTAGACGATTCATAAGTTATGTAACTTAATATTTTGATTATTTTTAATCAAAACCAAAAATAATCTAGACTTCCTGCTTAATTTCGTTTTCAGGGCAAACACTTAAATCAAACTAACGTTACTTACCTCCGTTCTGTTGTTGACAGCCAGCAGTCCAAAATTCCAAAAGCAGCCAGCTGTCCAAAATTGCGAAAAATACAAAATTACAAAATTGAAGGTAGCTAACGTTAGCTTTGCTTCGCACCGAGTTGATAGTTGATTGTTTCCTTAGCAACGCAGCGGAAATCCGGCGTCCGTTCGCGAGATTTGGGACAGGGTACGGGATTTTGGCGAGGGCTATGTAGGGTTCATAATATCGCCGCCCGCCCGCGGCGCCATCTTGATGACGTATCTGATGACCTAAAACTGATGACCTAAAATGTAACCTGGGATGACTTTTTTTGGTTGAGATGGATCTCGTGGTAGTTTTAAAGTGAATTAAATGTTTAGAACACTTTCTAAGTGTGGTCAGTTACTTGCTAACACTTTATTTATGTAGCACTCCATAAATAGTTAAAATGCAATGTGCTTTGTGATATTCTGAAGGGGATTAAAAAAAACTCAACAAAATACAAGTGACAACCATTCATCCATACATAGGATAAAAAAGGATGTATGTCTGTGTGACAACGTGGGTGAGAACACATCATGTGTCCCATCAATCTTAATCATTACCAGGAGTTGGCTTTCCCTGCCACAGTGGTGTAGCCTAAACTCAGGTGCTGCTGATCAACTCCAAGGGAGTAAGTAGTAGTTCCGGAGTTGTTAGGTGGTGCAGACGTCAGGGTGTAGATGTGTGCATATGATGTTAATTTCAGTTTAGTTGCTATGAGTTGAGTTTCGTTCAGTTGAGTTAACTGTTAATTTGTTCGTTTGCGCTGCACATTCTTTCGTTTTACATGTAGCCACAGTCTGTGAATAAATCACTTTTATTTAACGGAAACAGTTTTTGAGTCTGCCTCCTACATTTTAGCCCCGGGGTGGGCAATCTTATCCAGAAAGTGCCGCTATGGGTGCAGGTTTTTGTTCCAACCAAGCAGTTACACACCTGATCCCACGAATCAACCAGAAGAGTCTTTGCTGAGGAACTTGATTAGGGGACACAGGTGTGTAACTTCTTGGTTGGAACAAAAACCTGCACCCACACCGGCACTTTCTGGATACGATTGCCCACTCTGTTTTAGCCACTCAGGCCAGGCTTTCCCACAATTGGTGGCAGCGGTGGGATCCAGGCTAGCAGGAGGCAGTGAGGGAAGTGCCAACCTGAGAAAGGAAAAGCAACTGATGTGCCTGGGATTCATGGTGTCCTTGACCAGCACTGGGCAACAGTCAACTGCCAGATGAACTAGGTTGTGCCGAACTGTCCAGTCTTTTGCGACATCTGGTGTGGAAGCAGTCTGACAGGGGGGTGCCAGAATGGAGCGGGAAGGCAAGCAGCAGGAGCAGAGGTGGAATCGAGTCCAGCAGCAGTGTGTTCAACTTCAGCAGGGGGTGCAGCAGGACCATCGGGAGTGTCTGCAGCTGCTGGAAGGTGCAGCAACCATCTCTAACCCCTCCGCTGAGCTTAAGGCAGAGTACTCTGACAACCAAGTCTCGCATCAACATGAATCCTCTAAATCTTGCTTTATTTTCAAGATGATAATGGGCTGATTTTGACTTGAAGTATCTATCAAAATTTTGATTATAGTCTACAATTACACCAAGATTTCTAACTTGATTTTTAGTCCTCAAATACATGGAGTCAAGATAAGCACTAACTTATAGCCTTTCTTCTTTGGCATCAGAGACAATTATCTCAGTTTTATCTTTATTTAGTCAAAGGAAATTCTGGCATACCCAGTCGGTAATTTGTTAAATGCACTGACGCAGTGAAACTATGGCAACATTGTCATTCAATGACACAGCAAGGAACATTGTGTGTCATCTGCATAGTTATGGTAAGTGATTTTATTGTTTTGTATAATTTGGCCTAATAGTAGCATGTAAAGGTTCAATAAGAGGCCCAAGAATATAACCTTGAGGAACTCCACACATCATGTTAGTTTCCTTGGATACAGAGTTGCCAAATTAGACAGGTTAATCCCTATCTTGTAGATAGGACTTGATCCAATTTAGGGAGGTTTTCCAGTTTGTTGAGCAGTATTTTGTGGTTGAGAGTGTCAAACGCAGCACTAAGTAAGCAGCATTAGGTTTGAAACCTTGGTCGAATCAGTATGCAAACAAATGTCATTTAGAACCTTAATAAGAACAGGCTCAGTACAGCGATGGGGCCAAAAACTAGATTTGAAGTTACCATTGCTAAGTTAAGTTGCAGGTAGACAATCTTTTCAATTACTTTACCAGTGAAGGGTAGATTTGAATTAGGTCTGTAGTTTCTGATTATAGATGCATTGTAGGCTATCTTTTTTATTTATTTATTTTTTTAGTAGAGGCTTGATAACTGCAATTTTCAACGCCTTTGAGAAATTGCCTGATAGGGGAGGGCAATTAAGTTTTTTTTCCAGCAATTCAGTCACCAGACAGTTGAAAGCATTTTTCAAGAAGCTTGTTGGCAGAGCATCAAGGTGGATTATTTAAAACGTCGCACAATTTCTTCAACAGTTTTTTTTAGTCAATAGCATGAAACTATTGTGTACCAAATTACTATTAGATGATTGAGGGAAAGCAATTTTTCTGTTTGACATGGAGTTTTTGACCAGTTGTCTAATGCTTAAATCTATGAATCCGTGACAAGATGAGCATTACTGAGACACGGTATTCTGAATATACCCATCTTCGCTGTATCCTGCCTTCACTGAGATACTATAAACTTTAAAGCTGAAAGCCAGGATTTTTCTTCATGAATAAAGTTATTTTATCCATCTGGATTTGGGAGTCAGGTTACACATTATTAACTGGTATCTTTGCTGTGGTTGGAGGCACTCTCCAAACACTGCTGTTGACATTTTTGACCAGGTAGGATGAACGATGGTGAAGCATAGAACATGTTCCTACTCAAGTAGGAACAAGAATATAAACGTGATGAAAATGTGGCAATGGTTCTGTTGAAAAACCAATCCGCCGGTTCACAATGTTCCCATATAGTTTGTAGTACTTTAGATTACCTGTGTGTTAACTTTGGTCGAAGGATACCATTTTTACAAGGGTGAGAACCATTTACTACTGGACTAACAGCACACAAGCAACAATGGCTGCTACACCTTGTTTGTAGTGTTTGCTGCCAAAAGAAGGGACAGATTGAGGAAATCCAGAATTTCAGATTTAATATGAGTGCAATGTATGTGGTCCATGCTTGGGTAGGCTCTTCCTTATGTCAGTCTACACCACTGAAGGACGCAGAATGATTACGAAGCAGCTTGGTTGATCAAAACACTGATCGACTGTGATGCAACCAACTATGCGATATTTGGACCAACTGGGGAGGTCTACAAAGTGCTCACAAACTGGTGGCCTGTTCACACCAGGTACTTGCAAACACATCTCGCCACACAAACACAACACACCACCTCTTTTTGTACGTCTCTTGTTTGATAAATGTCCTTTTGTTTGAAACGTTCTGCACTGTTTTGAGCAGTGTTTCTCAACCCAGTCCTCAAGGACCCTCTATTCTGCAGATTTTCATTGTAATCCTGCATAGGTGGCCCTGCTTCTACTTATTCAACCAATCATCTCATAGCACTTAATTATGCAAGGTGTGCAAAATCTGACAATTCATTGCTGATTTGTTGAATAACTACAAACAGGTACCTATTCAGGGTTGCGAAGAAAATCTGTAGGATAGGGGGTCCTTGAGGACTGGGTTGGGAAACACTGGGTTTGAGGATAATGATGGGTTGATGCTAGATCCAACGGAGTGTAGGCACGGAAGTAGCCGTGACTGGCTGTTGCGTCGGCCAATAGACAGCGCGGAACCTTGAAGCGCACTGACTTGAAACAAACGATGCGCACTGAAGCATTTATCTAGCTAGCTTTACAACTGACCTTAACATTGCCAGATCGTACTGTAACCATAGCTAGCGTTAATGTTTGCTAACTATGGAAATTCAAAAAGAGTTTAAACCCTAACCAACAACCAATCACGTCTACTTCCGTGTCTACACCCGTTGGATCTAGCACTAACCATAATGATGCCTGTACTGCTGCACTTCCCTTATGAGTGTCCCACATGGCCTTATTGTTAACTGCAATATAGCGCTCCCTGTTGGAACAAATGCCACCCGAGCAGGCACGTAGCCAGGTAGGTGGTTTTCGTGTCTGAACCCCCCCCCCCGATACCCCACGGCCCGTCTGAAATGGCACCAATAATTATTTAGTTATCGTTTTGATTATTTGTCACCGCCCCTCTAGCCTACTCATACACTGCATCTATCGTGACTGACAGGCGTTAACCTGTCAGTTAATTTGTTTCCAAACATGATGTATCTTATTGGTCTGTTTCGTAAAACAAATAAAATCACACGCTTTTGATTGGCTCAGGGGTCTGACGAGTCAGCTAAGCAACCTGCCACTGGTTATGCTAGCTAAATGGTCGATCTATAGTTTGCTTTTCAAAAGCAATGGAGCCGCCGAAAGCTGCCTGTAAATCAGGCAAGAGCAGTCAAGTTAATATTCGTAAAATCAGTGATTTTTTTGTTTCAACGTGTCCCGACTCAAAAAAGAAAAACAGAACATTACAGATGATCTGGTCACTAACGTTACCGATTTTCTTAAGCAAGTGTTAGCAGACCCACTGCCCTCCTCCTCGGAAACGGAGCCAGAGTTAGCAGACCCGGCCCGCCGTCCTCTACCTCGGAAACATTTTCACACGACTTTGTGGATTATATTGGTGGGAAAATATCAGACGAACAGAGAAGAGAAATATACTCACTGGACTGGACGGCCAAGATCGGACAAACATTCCCTACAAAACTAGGAGGTAAACTACATTTCCAACGCCATTGGATTGACCAGTTTAGCTGGCTAGTATACTCAACAAGGTCCGGCGGTTGTTTTTGTAAGCACTGTGCTGCGTTTGCAGTCGAGCATGTGGGCAAGGGAGGGCACAGAAAAGCTGGCGAGCTAATTAATGTCCACTTCTCAGACTGGAATCATGCTTTAGAGACGTTCAAAGACCATGCACAAAAGGCATATCACAAGGATGCATGTTTGAAAGCGGACAATTTCCAAATGGTTCTCAACAATAAAATGGATGCAATTTCACCGAGGTTAGATTCTGAGAGAAAAAAGCGAGTCCAAGAAAACAGAGAAAAACTCAAAAGCATCATTGCAACTGTAATATTTGCTAGTAATATTTGATTTGCTAATGTCCCTTACGGCTTTCCGTAGCGCCACAACAAAGTCACGTGATGTACGTAACAACGTCAGTCGGAATCCGGTCGGTGAATAAACACCCAGCACGAGAGAAGTCGTCCTTGCTTTATTAATGTTATAAGTTAACATAGCCAGAGGGCACAGATCATTACATGGTGTCAGAGTAGCGGAGTTTAAATACCCAATATGGATTCGTACGGCGTTCCAGCTCCACGGATGGACTGGGAATCGGCGAACTTACCTGAAGCATGGAGACGATTTCGACAAACAACGGAGCTAATGTTCACGGGCCCCCTGCGCGGGAAGAACGAAGAGGAGAAATGCAGCTACCTCCTGCTCTGGATAGGGGAAAAAGGGCGCGATGTGCACAACACTTGGACACTCAGCGGAGAACAAGCCAAGAAGCTAGAAACGTACTACGATAAGTACACTGAGTACATCACCCCCAAAGCAAACCCGATTTATGCCAGATATAAATTTCATGAAAAGATGCAGGGAGAGAGTGAATCCTTCGAACGATTTGTAACTGAGCTAAAGCTCCTAGTCAAAGACTGTGGCTACCCAAATGCCGACGAGATGGTCAGGGACCGCATCGTGTTTGCCACCAACTCACCCAGAGTGAGAGAAAAGCTACTTAGCCAGGGAGCTGAGCTAACGCTAGAAAAAGCCATAGATGTAGCCCGCTCACACGAGCTAGCAAAGCAACAGCTAACGTTTATGGGCCAGGGCAGCACACATGAAACGGTGCACGCAATAGGCAGAAAGACTTACAAACCGAACGCACCCAAAGCAGCTAACGCTAACTTCAGACAAAGGGACGTTAGCACCGCCGCCAGGGCGTGTAGCTATTGTGGAGGGCTACACGGCGCTAAAGCCACTTGCCCAGCTAAGGGTAAACAATGCATTAAATGCAAGAAGCTCAATCATTTTGCTAAAGTATGCAAGTCTAGCTCCCAGGGACAGACAAAGTACTACCGCGGCACAGTACATGCCGTCGGAGAGAACCCAGAAGAGTACACCACTGACAGAGAGCAGGAAGAACTGTACTTCGACAACATTACAGTGGAGAGCACCGCTGTGGGAGAACAGACAGAGCTGTACATAGACTGCATCTCAATAGAGAACAACGGAAAAAGCAACGAGCAGGCTTACGTAGAGGTTGGAATTGGCACACCTCCACAGAAGGTAAAGTTTAAACTAGACACTGGGGCACAGGCCAATACTATTCCCACCAACCTGTTCCAGGCGCTGTTCAAAAATGTGACACTGAAACCAGCAATACACAGACTCACTGAATATGGAGGAGGCGCGCTGAGCGTGAAAGGCACATGCAAACTCAAATGTAAGTACAGAGACAATGCAATGATGCTGGACTTTTACGTCATTGACACAAACGCCCCACCAGTCATGGCAATGAAAACATGCCGTGACCTAAACTTGGTAAAAATAGTGATGGCTGTGAGCGAGGAAAACAATGTCACATCACAGAGCATAATGGATGAGTATGCAGATGTTTTCCAGGGAATAGGAGAGTTCCCAGGTGAGTGCACCTTCCGCGTCACACCAGATGCAACGCCGGTCGTCTGCCCGCCACGCAGAATCCCCATCGCCCTACGCAGCAAACTGAGGGACGAGCTTGACAGCATGGAGAAAGGCGGCATAATCTGTAAGGTAACAGAACCCACAGAATGGGTGAACGCACTCGTCATTGTTGAGAAGCCAAAGACAGGCAAACTTAGAGTGTGTTTAGACCCCAGAGCTCTTAACAAAGTGATACAACGACCTCACTACCCCCTCCCCACGCTGGAGGACGCCACCACAAAGCTCGCTGGAGCTGAGTACTTTAGCGTGTTAGACGCGCGGTCAGGCTATTGGGCCATCAAACTGAGCACTGAATCCTCAATGTTGACGACATTTAACACAGTGTTTGGCAGGTATCGTTTCCTCAGACTGCCATTCGGAATCGTGTCCGCTCAAGACGAGTTCCAGAGACGCGTGGATGAAACATATGAAGGATTGGACGGTGTGACGGCCATAGTGGACGATATACTAGTGTTCGGCAAGACTAAAGAGGAACATGACCAGCGTCTCAGAGCGATGCTGAAGCGCACAAGGGAGCGAGGGGTGCGGCTCAACCCCGACAAGTGTCACATATGCGTGTCCGAGGTAAGCTACTTCGGCCACACGCTCTCACACGAAGGCATCAAACCAGACCCACACAAGGTGAAGGCGGTCAAGGACATGCAACCCCCACAGAACAAAGCAGAGCTGGAGACAGTCCTCGGCATGATCAACTACCTCGCCAGATTTGCTCCACACCTCTCACAGATAAACTCACCCCTCAGACAGCTTCTGAAACAGGACAGTGAGTTTGTGTGGGATGCAGTCCACGACAAGGCGTTCCAAGAGATGAAGAATCTCATTACACAGCACCCAGGTCCAGTACTCTCATATTTCGACCCGCAGAAAGAGCTGCGACTCCAAGTGGATGCATCCAAAAGTGGCCTTGGGGCTGTCATGCTCCAAGATGGCAAACCAATTGCCTATGCGTCCAAGTCACTCAACAGCACTGAAGAAAACTACGCACAGATAGAGAAGGAGCTCTACGCTGTGGTCTTCGGCTGCAAGAGGTTCCACGAGTACATGTATGGACGAAAAGTGATTGTGGAGTCAGACCACAAGCCTCTGGAGGCAATACTAAAAAAGCCACTGGCAGCAGCACCACCCCGGCTGCAACGGATGATCCTGGCGCTCCAAAAATACGACATCCAAATCATCCACCGCCCCGGTAAGGACATACCGGTGGCCGACACACTGTCACGCAAGTCAATAGAACACCACGACAGTGACCTACAGGAAGGGATGGAGGCCCAAGTGCACACAGTCCTCAGCAACATCCCTGTGAGCGACACAAGACTCACAGAAATCAAGCAGGAAACAGCGCAAGATCCACAGCTCACCGCACTCAGACGAGCCACACTCACTGGCTGGCCAGACACAAAGAAAAAGTGCCCGCCCAGCATCCAGGAATACTGGAACCACAGAGCAGAAATCTCAGAAATGGACGGTATCCTGTTCAAAGGTGAGAGAATCATTGTCCCCCAAAAGCTTCGCAAGGACATGATACAGCGCATCCATGCCGGCCACCTTGGCGTGGAAAAAAGCAAATGCCGAGCAAGAGACTTACTGTTCTGGCCTGGCATGGGGAAACAGATCGAGGATGCGGTAGCAGACTGCAGCATATGCCAAGAACGGCGCAGCGCAAATGCAAAGGAACCAATGATGTCACACGCCATACCCGAGCGGCCGTGGCAAGTGATAGGCACAGACCTATTCACATGGAACTCACAGGACTTCATAGTCACTGTGGACTACTACTCCAGATTCTTCGAGCTAGAAAGACTTTACAGCTGCACCTCATCTGCCGTCATCATGAAGCTGAAAGCAGCAATGGCTCGACACGGAATCCCCGAGACTATCATCAGCGACAACGGTCCGTGCTACAGCTCTGGTGAGTTCCGCAACTTCTCACAGACATGGGGTTTCTCACACACCACCACAAGCCCCCACTACCCACAGAGCAACGGCCTCTCCGAGAAGACTGTCCAGACGGCCAAACGCATCCTGGACAAAGCCAAAGCTGAGAACAAAGACCCCTACATGAGCTTGCTGGAGTATCGCAACACACCGGTGGACAACCTGAAATCACCGGCACAGCTACTGATGAGTCGGAGGCTGCGGTCCATTCTCCCATCAACAGCAAAACACCTGCAGCCACAGATCGCCAGTCAGGAGGATGTTCACAAAAGGAGAGAGGTATGTCAACAGCGCCAGCAGGCATACTACAACCGAACAGCCAAACCTCTGCCCCACCTGCCCGCAGGCACACCAATCCGCTTCCGGCAGGAGGATGGATCCTGGAGACCTGCAACTGTGGAAAGACCAGCGAACACAGACAGGAGCTACCACATCCAAACCAAAGAAGGTCAGATCTACCAACGCAACCGTCAACACCTGCGACAAAGCAGAGTGAACACTCACACTACACACACACACACTTCACAGCAGACTGTTACCAGCGCTAACAACAACACACAAGCCCATCAGCAAGAGCATGCTGAACCTCCAGACACGAACAATCAGCGACAACCAGACACACAGCCTGGTTACACCACGAGGTCAGGTCGCACGATCAAACCAAGACAAATCCTTGACTTATGAATGTTAAAAAAGAGAATTTTACACCAACCTGTACTATACCTGCTATGTTTTGAAAAGAAATATTTACAGCGTTCACTTACCTTGTGTACCTACCTGCTGTTTGCAGTTACCAGTAATGAAATGAAAAAAAAAAGATGAAATGTTATTACGGTGTCACATTTAGACAGTGAAGGAAATGTTTTACACTACTTTGTTGCAGTCCAGTTATATAAGAGTTCCACTTTCATATTCTTTCTTATTAAGATTGTATTCGCTTATAAACATGCTCAACGTGGTCTGTATCTCTGCAGAGAAAGCAGCACTTTTCAGAAAAAGGGAGATGTAATATTTGCTAGTAATATTTGATTTGCTAATGTCCCTTACGGCTTTCCGTAGCGCCACAACAAAGTCACGTGATGTACGTAACAACGTCAGTCGGAATCCGGTCGGTGAATAAACACCCAGCACGAGAGAAGTCGTCCTTGCTTTATTAATGTTATAAGTTAACATAGCCAGAGGGCACAGATCATTACAGCAACGTTGATTTTTTGCGGTCGCCAAGAACTCGCCCTGAGAGGTGGTATTGATTCAGGACCAGTGACATTGAATGAGCCAACTCACAATGACGGAAATTTCAGGGCTTTACTCAGGTTTAGGGCTACATTTGGTGACACAGTACTGTTACAACACTTGAGTAAATGTGCAGCAAACGCTAGCTACTGCAGTCCTGATGTACAAAATGAAATAATCAGCATAATTGGAGATGTGATAACAAACAAACTGGTGCAGAAAGTAAACTCCGCGCAGTGTTTCGCTGTGTTGGCAGATGAAATGAAAGATGTTTCAGGGCGGGAGCAGCTTTCTGTCTGTGTCAGATACGTGAACCAGCATGACAGCCAATATAGCATCAGAGAGGATTTGTTGTCCTTTGTTGATATCGAGAAGTTAACCGGGGAGGCAATCGCCAATTCAATCGAAAGTCAAGTTGACAAATGCAGGCGTTGATTTACAGTTTTTACGTGGCCAGGGATACGACGGCGCATCTGCCATGAGTGGCCGTTTAAATGGTGCCCAAGCTAAAATCAAAGAGAAGCACAAGCAAGCAGTTTATGCGCACTGTGCCAGCCACAGTTTGAATTTGGTCCTAAACAAGTGCTGCACTGTACAAATGGTGCGAAATTGCTTTGGAATTGTCTCGGAAATCTGCACTTTTTTCCATGATTCGGCTTTGCGGTCTGCATGCAGTCTGCGACACGAGACGGAACGTCTTTTACCCGACTGCAAGAAAACGCGACTGACGAAGTTGTGTGAAACGAGATGGGTCGAACGCCACGACGCAATATTTACATTCAACGAGCTTTTAGACCCTGTGCGATCCAGCCTGCAGAAAATCAGTGAAACCTTCACAGGAGACACATCTGTCAAAGCCACTCAGCTCTTTAATTCAATTGACAATGCAGATTTCATGCTGTCCATGAATGTGAGTGAGAAGATGCTTGCAAAAACCTACCACCTGTCCACCTTCCTTCAGAAGGAAAATTGTGACTTGGTGAGTTGCGTTTCAGCTGCTGATGCTGTTATTAAGCAGGTAGATGAGATGAGGGCTAACTCTGAGATGGAGTTCAGGCAGATTTCCCAAAAGACCTCTTCCCAAGCAGCCAAGTATGGGGTTGAATTTCGACCACCAAGAGGCATGGACTGCAATGAGGATCCATTGAAGGCCTGTGAAAATCACTACTGGCAAAAGCTTTTCATAGTAATGCTTGACTTTTATTCATCACAGATGAAGGAACGCTTCAGCAAACACAGAAATGTGATGTCCAACCTCTGCTCCTTACTACCATCTAAGGTCAGCACGCTGAACGACAGCTCAGCTCACGCGCTCTCCAACCTGTATGTATCCTGACGAAGTGTCACCACATCTGGAAGTTGTAAAGTCAGAAATTGACACCTGACGGGATAAATGGAAAGATGCAACTTATGTTCCACAAAATGCCATTGAGGCATTAAATGCCTGTAACAGTGAGTTGTTTCTAAGCATCTTCAAGCTTCTCCGCGTTTTGACCACGCTTCCTGTCACCAGTGCCCATGTCGAGAGAAGTTTTTCCCGTCTGGGAAGGATCAAGGACAAAATGCACAGTACAATGACGGAAAGACGGCTTAATGGACTGACATTGCTCTTGGAGCACAGAGACATTGTGGTGACGCCGGAAGAGGTACTGGACATCTTTTGCAGACAAAAAAGACGATTGGACCTGCTTTTATAAGGTAAGACCCACTTTTATTTATTAATGCATTGATGATTATCTATGGGCCATTAATACGTTGACATTTACCGTACGGTTGGGTATTAGGCTATAGTATACAGTGTGGGAATTTTATTTACCGGTAGCTTTCGGCAGTGTTGCCTGACCCCCCCCCCCCAATATGTTTCTGGCTACGGGCCTGCACCCGAGTAAAGCTTATTTTCACCTCTGATATTTCTTTCCTTAAAACTCAATACACGGAATTACAGCATGTGGCTGCTCAGCATGGGTTTTAAGTGGCTTTTGAGAGTCTAAAAGGTCTGGTTACAGCTGTGAAATTACGGCGACTGAAGTAAACTAGATATATAATTATGCCACAGTATAGTTTTCCTAAACTTTTTTTTTAAATTTCATTTTTGTTTCAATAGAGCCATGCGTAAAACTATTGAAGATTACATGTGAATACACTCGAGGCGACAACAAAAGAGCAAACTGTCAGGCTGCATCTTTAAACCTGATATGCTGATATGATACTGGTATGATGTTCTGTGTGTTGACACTGTGCCCGCCTCACTCTGGTGCTCTATTCCATCCATGTGCCTCGACACATTACCTCCGCACGGAGAGAGAAGCACTCTGACAGGGTGGCTCCTCTCAAACCGGCAGCTGCTCTGGAAGCCTTTCAAGTCACACTGAAACCGCCTCAAATATTCATAAGCTTTCCATCAATAAAAAATGCCCTTTGGTGAAGTTAGAGGGGGGAGGGCTGCAAAAAGGAGGAACATGGAAGGAGCGAGGAAGAGAAGCATTGACGTAAAAGGCAGTGTTTGTTACCACTGACTGGTTCTTCCCAGCATTTCAGAGAATTGACCCCAAACAGAAAAAAAATGACTACCTTCCAACATGGCCCAATTCTGCTCTCCTCCATTTCTCTTAATACGCCATCAGTTGGATGCCCATTTCTGGGCATTCATATTAGCTACCATCCTTCTCTGTGTGGGGGGGAAAAATGTGGCATTTTGTCCCCCGAGCACTGTGAACATCGATCTCCTAAGCAAGTCTCTTTGACCTACGTAAGGCGGCCCTGTCTCTGTCACAAAGCAAGTCCTGCATGCTGTCATCCTGTTTACTTGCACAGTTGTATTCTGTATTATTTATTTAAAAGACTGGGTAATATCCACAAAGACTGGGAGGGGAGGGGGGGCAGTCACTGGTGCTATTATGAAAATAATTCTTTAGCGATGCCTTTAACAACGTTTAGCTGAGCTGGTGTCCTCTGAGAACCTCCGAGGCGCTTTCTCAGGCAGTAATGAATATTCACTAGTTTGAATGTAATTTTAATGAAACTTTAATATTGCCTTTAACAATATCAATCTTTGATGAATGTTTCTGAACAAGTGGGTCGCAATCCATGGGTGGGGTGCAGGACTGTTGTGGCTGGGTCATAGACACGTGCCGGTAAAAAAAAAAAAAAAAAAAAATACTGCTTTACATGTCATATGATATACGGCATGGTGGCCCAGTGGTTAGTACTGTCGCCTCACAGCAAGAAGGTCCTGGGTTCGAAACCCAGGCCATCTCCCAGGTCATTTCTGTGTGGGGTTTGCATGTTCTCTCTCTGTCTGTGTGGGTTCCCTCTGGGTGCTCCAGTTTCCTCCCACCATCAAAAAGACATGCATGTTAGGGTTAATACTCCTGCCTGTGCCCCTGAGCAAGGCAATGGAAAGAAGAACTGGGGTTGGTCCCCGGGCGCTGCAGCTGCCCACTGCTCCTATACAATAGGATGGGTTAATACAATTCGTTGTAAGAATACAATGTTGAATAAAGTGGCTTTCTTTCATTCATTCGGTTTTTATATACAACTTTAAGCAGTCTAAATCCAGAATTAATTCTATTCTGTGACTTCAGGAACACAACGGATTAACGTCTGCCAACTTTCGCTAACCACTGGGCCACCATGCTGGCCAGTATGGCAGTAATACCAGCAGCCAGTGCCATTTTACTAGGCTACCTCTGTGACTGTAAGGTGATATGAACCATCCCGTTCATCAGGTTAGGCTGGAGGCTGGTATGTGGCATACGTGGGTAGCAAGGTAGGGGGACAGATAGGTCAGAAACTGACAGGTAAATTGCTCTAATTCTGCTTGAACGATGTTTGGATTATACAAAATGATATTAATGCAAGATAGTTTGTGGCAGGCTGGGTAGCCAGTAGTCATGGAAAGGTTTAGAAATCTGAAAAGGTGTTGGCAGCCTGTGTATATTTGTAAGATGTAAATAAAGCTCAGCGTTTTCGTTTTTTTTACCGATTTTCATCGAACACACCCAGATTTTTTTAAAAGGAGCAGATGGGTTTAAACTGATTTTCACCCGGATTTTATGTTTCCACGGATCCAAAAGTTGTTCCTGTTCGTGTGAGGTTATGTAACAGTGCTCTCTTGTGGCGAAATTCGGCATGCTGGATGGCTTTGAAAAATAAAAACCGAAAACGCTGAGCCTTGGATGTAAATTAATTCCAGATTAATGTAACTATTAAAGAGACTGTTCTATTCATATTACTTTGTATTATCATTCTCTTCTTTAGTGGTAACAACGCCACTCGTACAGATACACAGGAGAGTGCACTCACAGAAAGATTTTATTGTCGTCATCGTCTGTAGTTTTGTGTGCTGCCAACAGAATGATTTTTATTAGCATTTTAGTGTTCAGAGTTGTCTCACCTTGTTATATTTTACCTAGTTTGTCAAGTGATATAATGAGATTTTGTAGTCTATGCACACACATGTGCACCCATGGCAATCTTGAAACAACAGAGCACCTCCCGCCCCCACACACACACATACCAATCCCAATTTGACCCCTGCTGCTTGACTACTTTGGATTTGTAATGCAAATTACAATATGTATACATATACAATACTGTATGACAAGGTAATCTATCGGTTGTGTGAGATCAAATGCTGTCAGTGATGATGTCACTCATATCCCCGTCTCCACCTCTGCCAACTCCTGTATTTTTGTAATTTCGTCCATTGGTGAAGTGCGGTTGTGTTTGGATTCAGTGAGCAAGCGGGATTGTGTGTAGTTTCATTGACGAGTCAGAAGCCGCCCATGCAGTTTATTGTTGTTATTATTATTATTATTATTGTGCCCCACCAGGCTTTCCGTGCCAGAGACGCCACTGCTCAAAATGGCATCTTAATAATGTTTGCCAGGCTTTCACTACAGGACCCCGAGCCTATCAAATACCCTAATAGAGGAGTGCAGGCAAGCAGAATAAATATCATTTCTAAAACCCCTTCTTAACTTCATCTGCATGGACTTTAATGTCATGTCTTCTTTCCTTCTAGATTGTTTTTGTACCCCCCTTTTCTTCCCAGTTGTACTTGTCCAATTACCATATTTTCAGAGCCATCCCAGTTGCTGCTCCACCCCCTCTGCCGATCCGGGGAGGGCTGCAGACTACCACATGCCTCCTCCGATACATGTGGAGTCACCAGCCGCTTCTTTTCACCTGACAGTGGGGAGTTTCGCCAGGGGGACGTAGCGCGTGGGAGTATCACGCTATTCCCCCCTCCCCCGAACAGGCGCCCTGACTGGCCAGAGGAGGCGCTAGTGCAGTGACCAGGACACATACACACATACCCACGTCCAAATTCCCACCCACGGACATGGCCAGTTGTGTGTGTAGGGACGCCCGACCAAGCCAGAGGTAACACGGGGATTCGAACCGCCGATCCCCGTGTTGGCAGGCAACGGAATAGACCGCTACGCTACCCGGACACCCTTTTCTGTTTTTACAGACAAATTCTCTAACTTGCATCTTGTTCATTTCAACGTGTTGTACGTGGAGCACAGATTTCCGTGATCCATTGCAGGTTGTGAAAGTTTTGCCCCATGATGGCCTGTGAAACCCATTTAAAACCAGCGACAGAATTTCAAACAACGCGTGGCCCATCAATCCAACATGAAGGCTGCCCCCCCCCCCCGTAACTCCCTTTACAGTTTTATTAATGAGACTAAGAGGGTTTGATCCGAAAGTGGCGGCGCTGCTGGTTTTCAAGGCGTGTTGATGTATTTTATGTCTCATTATATTGAAGCACTGAAGTGTGGGTCCCCCCACCCGGTACATGAAAACGGCAAATGTGGTCTTCAGACCGGGGCTGCACGGTTCATCAGGGGAAAAAAACCAAAACAAAGTAATGATATTGCATTATCGACTGCCGCAATCTCCAAATCACCAGACTGCAATTTTGCGTTTTCAAGCGAGCGAAGGGCGTATCAGGTATCGTGTAGGATCCCTGGTCTACACATCAGGTTTCATACTTGGCGGTTTTCATCAGGGAAAAGCTAAGCTGGGCTTTCTCATTTTCCTTGCTAAGTTTTCTTTTAAAGTGCTGACGAGCAATATTTTGAAACGGCGGTTTTCAACCGTTTGACTGATGGAACATCTAGTGAAAGAATCACAGCTGTGTTGCCAGTTTCATGCTGACTCTTCCCAGGCTCCTTTGCTGCCTTGTTTATATTGTGGCAGGAGATGGAGATCTGAGTTCTTACGCTGTTGTCTTCCCTAACATGGACCAATAAAAAAACACATCTACTATATCGTTTTACATGTCTCATTGATAAGCTATTATGTCCTCTCTCGCCCAAGCCCGACCCAGGAGAAGAGATGATAAAATCAGACATGGTGTCCTCCATCATCGATTTTTAGGCCTTGTCGGCTGTTGCGTCTGTTCCCTCACTTGGTCCTGTGATTAGTGGATGTTGCCAAAACCGGATTGATTAGCAGCAAGCCATTGATTTCACCGCTCGCAGGGAGTGGAGGAAAGCGCAGCCAGATTACAAATGGCAATAATAATTCGTGCACCCCTCGGGATTATTGAACCGAATCAATGCTTTTCAGTTTAGACTGTGAAACCTGAGCCTGATTTTCCCAACGCTGCTACTGGAGAGACACTCTGGTCATTTTCCTTTTTTTTTGGATTCAAGACCATGCAACACCAAGGGTTTTATTAGGAGATGCATGCTCTGGCTACCCCCCCCCCCCCCACACACACACACACACCTCAACCAGTGGCGGTTCTAGACCATTTCAAATGGGGGGGGGGGGCAGGCTGGGGCCACTGTTACATACCACCACCACCCTCATAGGTCTGGTTCTCCAAAAGCCACAGTTAGGGGTCCGTCACCTAAATGGTTCAACTATACAACATGATTTATTTTCTGGTTCCACGTTTACTATTTTTTTTCTGCCTTATGAAAATATTCGCCGCAGTAAAGGGGGCCAGAGGCGGGTCCAGGCTTAATATTATGGGGTCACTGGCCCCCCTTGCCCCCTTAGAACCACTACTGACCTCAACCTCACTAACCCACACAAATGACCACTGCAGTAACACAAATGTTCATGAATCATGTCCTCTACAGTGCCTTCAGAAAGTTTTCAGCCTCCTTGAACCTTTTCACAAGTAGCTCCCGTTTCACCTCCAGATTATAATATACGGTCATAATTCTTTTCTTCTCCCTTCACAATAATTTCAAATCATTTATGGGGCCATTTTCTTTTTTTAATTCAAGAAAGCTCATTTCAAAAGTGGAAAGTATTCACCCCTCCCACACTTGGCTTTTTGTAGATAAACTTTTTATGGTTCAAGTTCGACTTCATTGTCATGTGTATTGGAATACAATGAAATTCTCGGGCTGCGGCTCTCTCTGCCTTAACACAAAGGACACTAGGGCACATCATCCCAAACAACAACCACCCTACAGACCTACCGCTTATATACACAGAATTCATACATTACATACATAATATAGAAAAGTACACGATGGCACAACAATGTAAAGGGCATATGGGTGCTGCAGCCGGTCAGCAACCTGACTCCATGTGGAAAGAAACCATTACTGAGACGGATGGTGTGGGGTTTGATGCTCCAGTAGCGTTTTTTTAGATGGAAGGAGCAAGAACAGAACATGAGCGGGGTAGCTGGTGTTCTTTTTTTTCTTTCCCTTTTTTGGATTTCCCCCCCCTTTTCTCCCCAACTGTATCCGTCCAATTACCCCTCTCTTCTGAGCCATGCCGGTCGCTGCTCCACCCTCTCTGCTGATCCTGGGAGGGCTGCAGACTACCGCCGATACATGTGGAGTCGCCAGCCGCTTCTTTTCACCTGACAGTGAGGAGTTTCGCCAGAGGGACGTAGCGCGTGGGAGGATCATGCTATTCCCCCCAGTCCCCCCGAGCAGGCACTCTGACCGACCAGAGGAGGCGCTAGTGCAACGACTAGGACACATACCCACATCCGGCTTCCCATCCACAGACACGGCCAATTGTGTCTGTAGGGACGCCCGACCAAGGCGGAGGTAACACGGGGATTTGAACCGGGATCCCCAAGTGGGTAGGCAACAGAATAGACCACTACGCTACCAGACAGCCCAGGTGGCTTGCGTTGTTATTGATGTTTTGGGCTTTCCTTTTGCAGTGATTGGTGTAAATGTTACCAAGTTGTGGTAGTTCCATGTAAATGATTTTTGCTGCTGTCTTTACAGTCCTTTGCAGCAGTCTGCAGTCCTGAGCAGTCAGGTTGCCAAACCACACTGTGATACCGCCTGTCAACACACTCTCATGGTGCTGCGATAAAAGTTCATAGGCGTTTTGGTTCTCATACCAAAACTTGATACGCCTCAGAAAATAGTCTCTGCTGTGCCTTCTTGATGATGCAACTGGTGTTGAGAGATCACATGAGGGTGTCTGTGATGTGGAAACCGAGAAATCGAAAACTTTCCACAACTTCAACAGATGACCCATTGATGGAAATAGGAATGTGATTTTCTCTGATCTATCCAAAGTTAACAATGATTTCTTTTGTCTTAGACATTTAGAGTGAGGTTGTTATCATGGCGCCACGTGGTTAAATCCTCATGTGAGTCATCTGAGCTTTGACCCACTCAACAGTACTAACATTTTTAAGCCTTTATTTTTCTCCCTTTTTCTCCCCAATACTATCCGGCCAATTACCCCACTCTTCCGAGCCATCCCAGTCGCTGCTCCACCTCCTCTGCTGATCCGGGGAAGGCTGCAGACTACCACACGCCTCCTTCGATACATGTGGAGTCACCAGCCACTTCTTTTGGGGACGTAGCATGTGGGAGGATCACGTTATTCCCCCAGTTCCCCCTCCCTCCTGAACAGGTGCCCCGACCGAACAGAGGAGGCACTAGTGCAGCGACCAGGACACACAACTACATCCGGCTTCCCACCTGCAGACACGGACAATTGTGTCTGTAGGGACGCCCGACCAAGCCGGAGGTAACATGGGAATTCGAACCGGCGATCCCCGTGTTGATATTTAACGGAATAGATCGCTACGCTACCTGGATGCTTTAAGTCATTTTTTTAGCAGTTTTTGCTTTATGTTTTGGGTCATTGGTATGTTGGAACACAAACCTTCATCCTATTTGCAAATCTCTTGCTGACTGAAACAGGTGCCTCCACGAGTCGCCACCTACATTTGGCTCTACTCATCGTGCCCTTGTGGCAATCATACAATCCCCAACATCATGCTTGAAAGAAGCAGTGGTGTTACTTGTGTGTTGGGCTGTGTTTGATCCATGCCAAACATAGTGTGGGTGGCACGGTGGCCCAGTGGTCGGCACTGTTGCTTCACAGCAAGAAGGTCCTGGGTTCAAACCCCAGGCCGTCCCAGGTCCTTTCTGTGTGGAGTTTGCATGTTCTCCCCGTGTCTGCAGTGGGTTTCCTCCAGGCGCTCTGGTTTCCTCCCACCATTAAAAAGACATGCATGTTAGGGTTAATACTCCCATTTGTGCCCTTGAGCAAGGCAATGGAAAGAATAACTGGAGTTGGTCCCACGGGTGCTGCAGCTGCCCAGGATGGGTTAAACACAGAGAACAAGTTTCATTGTAACCTACAATGACAAAAATAAAGTCTTCTTCTTCTCCTCCTCCTTTGCTTCCAGGCCAAAGAGCTCAGCTACATTCCCATCAGACCAGGAGGTCTCACTTTGCCACATGGTTTGTAGCAAACTCCAGGCATTACTTTTACCATAAACTTTTCTTTAGGGAAGTTAGGCTTAGTTTTATCAGCATACCCCGACCATAAAACATCCATATGAATATATTTACAATATCCCTTTTAATGTTTCCCTGCAGCCGTTAAATCTTGCCTCGACTTTGTATGTGGTCTCAGCAGAGAGGACATTAACTGTAAGGCATGTCAGTATTCAGCGGAGGTGAGCTCGCTGAAGAGAAGCATATTAAATTACATCAAAGCCCCCCCCCACCCCCCACCACCTCTCTCACCATGCACCACAGATTAAATTTCCTCCCTAAAGTGACCAAATGCAATTTGAAAGTTTGGCTTTGCAGGTTGTGCGAGATGTGTGATGCGAGCCCTACTCTGCTGCAAACAAAAACATGTCACAGCAAGCCGCGGCCCGATTGGAGCGGTGGGCTTTAATTATTGCTCAGCAGGGGGGGCAGGCTAACAGTAGCACACCGCTACCCGGAGTCGGCGGTTTTGTCAAACAATTACACCGACCGCCTGGCTGCCCCCCCATGAGAGGAGGGCTTGGGTTTTTTTCCAGTGTAAATAATTTAGATACACACTCCTGTTCTTTTCCGTCACATTGAAGCACCCAGTTTGGGCTCTGGGTTGACAGGATATCAAACCTTCATTTTGTCTCCTATGCCGTCACTATGTCTTTTCACACTGCAAATTCAGAATATTAAGAGACCAAAGTACAGAATTAAGATGATCCCCATCGGCAGTTTTTATATTCCCACATGAAGGGCAGAAAAGTCATCCCATTCCATGTGGTTCCGCACTGGGAGTGGTGCCGTGAGCGTGCTGGGCCGTGTGGGTTTACAGGACGGCAGTTTCAGGCTGCTGGAACGTACCGTTGAGCCCTCTCGAGGTGTCGTGACCTTATTCAACAAAAACATGGAATATGGAAACTGCCCACATGGCAACCCCAGTGAGAAGTCCCAACTCCCAGAGAAGAGCCCGGCTGCAGGCCAGAGAGAACTCGTTCCACGCCTCCTTCATTACGATAGGGGGCAGGGAGGAAGGCCATTAGCATACACCCTGCAGTCCACCTGCAGGCCAGATGCATGCTTTTTCATTTGTAAACTATCAGGTCAAAGATTTTCCACGGACTGTGCAGATTGCTTTTGTGAGTGTAGAACGCAAGTTAGTAAATCTTTGTCTCCAGTTGTGTTTAAATGTAGAGTGATTGTACTGTGTAGATGTAGGCATGGTTCATTCAACATTTAACATGTTTACAGTAGTTTCACTATTGTTTACCATGCTATACTGAGTTTATATCAATTTTCAGTGTGCGTGGTAGTGTAAACTGAATGGTAAACTATGGTAGCAAGGGGGCGTTCCGGGTAGCGTAGCGGTCTAGTCCGCTGC
This sequence comes from Lampris incognitus, assembly GCF_029633865.1. NCBI lineage: Eukaryota > Metazoa > Chordata > Actinopteri > Lampriformes > Lampridae > Lampris > Lampris incognitus. The sequence goes on along the minus strand of NC_079216.1, from coordinate 19,079,893 downwards.
CTACCAACAGGGGAGATCACTGGTTCGAATCCCCGTGTTGCCTCCGGCTTGGTCGGGTGGGCGGTAGGGATACAATTGGCCGTGTCTGCGGTTGGGAAGCCAGATTGTGGATATGTGTCCTGGTCACTGCACTAGCACCTGTTCGGGGGGGGGGAGTAGCGTGATCCTCCCATGTGCTACGTCCCCTTGGCAAAACTCCTCACTGTCAGGTGAAAAGAAGCAGCTGGTGACTCCACATGTATCAGAGGAGGCATGTGGTAGTCTGCAGCCCTCCCTGGATTGGCAGAGGGGGTGGAGCAGAGACCGGGACAGCTCAGAAGAGTGGGGAATTGGCCGGATACAACTGAGAGAGGAGAAAAGGGGGACACCCCCCCCCAAAAAAAAAGCCTATGGTAGCAGTAGTAAGAGCGCATAGTTGCACTTGGGGCAAATTTGTAATGTGTGATATTAGGCCATACAAATAAATTGACTTGTTTAGATGTTGTATTCCGTGTCATTTACTTGTGTTCATGTGCAACATTTGTACATGTAACCTAGGTGGAGTGATGAGTTCCTGTGCATGTAAACATGACCGTTTGTTTCACCGTGCTCTGTATTTGTACTGTAATAGTAGTGATGCATGAGGCAGTGGAGACTTCTAGTGTCTGCAGTGAAAGAAAAAAATAAATAAGTGCTGCATGCCGATAAATGAAGATTCTGCTTGTGTTTACTTGTTATTCCACAGGCTACGTAGGGGATAGAAAACAGGGAGCTACGTGTTTTTCATTCAGAGGACTGCCACCGAGGCTATTGCAGTGTGAATTCTGCAAAATGTGTGCAGGGCTCTGTGAGTAAAAAAAAAAAAGAAAAGGTTAAAAATAGTAAAAAAAAAAAAAAGTTACTTGTTCTAAATAGGTAAGAAGTCAAATATTTCTGTTATATAGTGCCAAGTCAAAGAAGGTTGAATTAGTTCATCTGGATGCAATGTTTATTGACAGATATGTTTCATCACTCCACTAAGTGACCTCTTCAGTCTCAACTGACTGCAGGCATCCCCACCCTTATAAACAAAACAGGGGCATAATGACCCAAACCAACGACCAGCTTCATATGCAAATATGGGTGTGACCATTAACTAGAGTTTCAATGGCCATGTGTGCTATTCACAGAGGATTTGGGAATAGCTGCAATCACAGCATTGTAAGATGGGGACAGATGTACTCTTTGGCCCCCCTTGGTTCAGGGATGGTCGTTCCCTCTTCACATAGATGGCCTCTTTGACTCCCCGTTCAAACCAGTGTTCCTCCCTTTCAAGGATGTGCACATTCTCATCCTTGAAAGAGTGGCCACTGGCCTGTAGATGGTGTAGACTGTGGAGTCCTGGCCTGACGTGTTAGCTCTTCTGTGTTGTGCCATCCTCTTGGCCAGCGTCTGTTTGATTTCCCCGATTTACAAGTCACGGCAATCCTCCTGGCACTTAACCGTACACTATATTGCTCTGTTTGTGCCGGGGGACCCGATCCTTGGGGTGGACCAATTTCTGGTGCAGCGTGTTTTGGGATTTGAAAGCAACTGAGATGTGGTATTTGGAAAACACATCTCAACTATTCTGACACTCCTGCCACATAAGGACTCACCACTGGTTTACTCTTAAACAGCTTTTGTCCTTCTCCTCTCTTCAATTGGCTGGTGCACTGTTTGGTCATCTTCCTGGCTTTGACAAATGTCCAGTTAGGATAACCACACTTAACCAGGACTTGTTTAATGTGGGATTTCTCCCCTTCTCTGGCTGCTGTGTTTGTGGGGATGTTGTCAGTTTAGGGGTACAGTGTCCTGATGACTCCTAGTTTGTGCTCCAGTGGATGATGAGAGTCAAGCCTTATGTACTGATCAGTATGTGTTGGTTTACGGTAAACATCAACAATCAAATGTCCCCCCTCACCAATTGCAATTTGTACTGTATTGTTTATAAGGATGAGGGTACAGGCAGTCAGTTTAGACTGAAGAGGTCACTTAGATGAGTGATGAAACATATCTGTCAGTAAAGGCTGTATCCGGATGAACTGATTCAACCTTCTTTGATTTTCTTACCTGGATTATTGGGCATGCATTAAGACATATAGTGGCAAGTGTTTTCCTCTTTTTCTTTACACTGCCTGACAACTTTTTATGTGTGGTCAAGGTGTAATGATCATTGACAAACTGCTGTCAAAAAGGTCAGGGGTCAGTTGCACCAGTGGTGTGTAAGTCCTTACTATGAGCTTAGTTGTTACTAAATTCTTACACATGCCAACTAGGAGGTATTCTCATTGGGGTTATCTTACGGAGAACTTAAACTACAACTACAGCAGCGCAGTAGTGTGCTGCTGCCTGTTGCACCGGCTATGTGTAGGTTTGAACGTAGCTTAGTTTGAACATAAGGGGTGGATTTACACTATAACTTCGTTTAAACTGGTTGCACCATAGAACAATGCTGTTTGTGTTGCGCCGAGATACTTTACCACAGGGGCATTTCAATGTTTAGTTGGGGATTCAGTACAAGTCCACTAATCCACTGTTAACAGGTCCATAAGATTGGTGGCTTTGGCATTGTGTCGGTGCCTGGACAATTATGTGGGATTTCCTGTGCAGCTGGAATAACAACACAAAGTGTGGCAGAAATTCTACCAAAATAGAGGTTTATTATTATCATAATTTCTGAGCACAATTACACAGGAGTGGTATTACGTTTGAAGGATCACATCATGACTCAGTATCAGCGTTAACTCAATGTTCGTTTCACTCTCCATTTCAAAAAACCCTTACAGCAGACTCAACCAATCAATTCAAGAACAACCATAAGGGCATCACATATCAATTGCAGCACAATAGAACAGTGCTAACCCAAAAGCAGCACTGATGACCCAGTGTGCAGGCATAACAAGTGGCTCTAATTTTAAAGCATCACAGTCACGAGATGCTTGAAACAGGCACCTTGTAACGTTGTTTAGAAAGGTGCGATATAAATAAAGTTTATTATCATCATTATTATGTGCAGCGATGCAACTTGCTAAGCAGAGATAGTCCATGTATTCATGATGCTGGATAGTGACAAAGAAAACCACAGCTTTGCAGTTGGGAAACACTAATGAATTTAACAAATCCAACGGCCAACACAAGAGAGGCAAGATTGAGATGGCTTGGACATGTGTGGGGGAGAGATGCTGAGTATATTGGGAGAAGGATGCTGAATATGGAGCTGCCAGGGAAGAGGAAAAGAGGAAGGCCAAAGAGGAGGTTTATGGATGTGGTGAGGGAGGACATGCAGGTGGCTGGTGTGACAGAGGAAGATGCAGAGGACAGGAAGAAATTGAAACAGATAATCCGCTGTGGCGACCCCTAGCGGGAGCAGACAAAAGTGGTAGTAATGAATTTAACAAATCCCAAAATTTCTTTAGCTATGAGTACCACAAGTAGGCTATGCTAACCATTTCCGCCTGGTAATGAGAGAGAATTGCACAGCTTTTAGCTAACGTTACTGTGTTGAAAATGCCCGCTTGATATCCCTGTTGCTTAGGCCTATATCACCCTGGTCAACTAAAAACGAATCCTTACAAGCATATCAGCTCCTTCACGCCTCAGGGCGCATACGCTTCCGATGGCCTTACGGTCGCTCCATCCCACTTCTGACACCAATGTAGCGAATTCGGGGGGCAACCACAGGAACTGCCGCGGCCGGGACGCGAACCCGTATCGCCCGCACCGCGGGAGACATCGCTAACCGCTAGACCATGGGTCTCAAACTCGCGGGGCCCGCGGGACGTTATTTTTTGGCCCCCTACTTGACATCAAAGTTTTGTGTTAGTGCGGCCCGCGCTTGCCCTGGGCTTTTATTTTTCACTTATGAGCTACCATAGCGCAGGCTAATGACAGCTTCCGGTGTCGCGTTTGTTGTCAAGTCATGGTGCGTTCCCGTTACGTTGGAAGTTGTAAATTGGAACGACTCGGATTTCAGACTTACAGTTGAAATGTCCAACTCGGAGCTCAGAAAGTCCGACTTCCGAGCACAACTTGAACGCACCATAATGGGCAGCGCGAATTAGCAACGGTTGAAACTTGGTTGAAACTTGATTCCGGAGCGACACCAAGTGGAAGGAAAATATATCCTGTCAGCAAGCCCCAGTTATGTCTTTCTCAAAACCTGCCGTGAAGAGAAAAGTGGGAGACGGCATATTGTTTTGTTGAGCACAGAGGCAGCCCGACGTGTCTTATATGCACCGAGAAAGTTACGGTGCACAAGGAATACAACATCAGACGTCATTACTCGACTAGACATGCTGATGATGAGTATACAAAATACCAGGGAGATGAGAGAGAGAAACGGGTCGCCAATCTTAAAACATGTCTACTGAAGCGACAAGATTTCTTCAAGAAAGCTAGCAAAGATAATGATGCAGCAGTCGAAGCTAGCTACGTGGTGAGTGAGATGATTGGTAAGTCGGGAAAGCCATTCAAAGAAGGGGAGTTTGTTAAAAAGTGCATGTTACAGGCTGCCAGTATAGTCGGTCCGGAAAAGAAGGGTCAGTTTAGCAACATCAGCCTTTCAGCCAACACAGTGGCAGAGCACATTTCTGACCTGTCAGGTAACATATATGATCAACTGCGTGAGAAAGCCAAACGTTTCTGTGCATATTCAGTCGCTCTTGATGAGAGCACAGACATCATTGACACTGTGCAGCTCGCAATCTATGTCCGTGGTGTTGACGACAGTTTTGAAGTGATGGAGGAGTTGCTCACAGTGATTCCAATGCATGGCCAGACCACCTCTCAGGAGATATTCCGCCAGCTGTGTGATGCCATTGTGTATGCGGGTTTGCCATTGAAGAGGTTTGCTGGAATAACAACCGACGGAGCGCCATCAATGACAGGGAGGAGAAACGGAGTGGTGGCATTTGTTCAAAAAAAAAAACTGGAAGAGGAGGGTGTGGAGGAGGCCATTGCTCTGCACTGCATTATCCATCAGCAGGCCCTTTGCAGCAAATGCCTGAAGTTTGACAATGTGATGTCTGTCGTTGTGAAATGCATCAACCATATCAGATCCAGGGGTTTAAAGTACCGGGAGTTCCGCGCCTTTTTGGAGGAAATAGAGTCAGCATATGAGGATGTGCTCTACTTCACTGAGGTACGTTGGCTCAGCAGGGGAAACGTCTTGAAGAGGTTTTTTGAGTTGAGAGCAGAAGTGAAAGCCTTCATGGAGAAGGCTGGGATGGCTGTTCCTGTGCTAAGTGATCCCAAATGGCTCATGGACTTAGCTTTCCTTGTTGACATCACACATGAGCTGAATGTACTGAACAAGAAATTACAAAACCAGGGGCAGCTTGTCAGTGCTGCCTATGACAACGTGAGATCATTCTCCACAAAACTTGTGTTATGGAAAGTCCAGCTCTCTCAGACAAACCTCTGCCATTTCCCAGCATGCAAGGCACTCATGGATGCAGGCACACCATTCAGTGGTGAGAAGTATGCTGATGCCATTGTGAAGCTACAGGAGCAATTTGATCGCAGGTTTGCAGAGTTCAAGACACACAGAGCCACTTTTCAAATTTTTGCTGACCCCTTCTCCTTTGATGTGCAAGATGCCCCTCCTGTGCTTCAAATGGAGCTCATTGACCTGCAGTGCAGGTCAATGAGCTTATTTGATAGTTTGTTTGTTTTTGTTGTTTTTTTTTTTAGCTTATTAGCTTATTAGTATTCCATCTTGTCATAACAGAACCTGGTGTCCCCTTTTTGTCTCACACTGTTCGTTTTTGTTCCTGCACTTGTACTGTTACCTGTCTTGTTTTGATCACCTGTATATATAAATAAAAATAAAAAATAAAAAAAAGATTGAGAACATTGGATCGGTTGTACTTTTTTTTTTGGAATACTTGTGGCCCAGCCATGGGAAATATCTTATTGTAGCTACTGAGGTGATTTCCAGCTGTGGCTGTGATTAATCCTACTTTTGAAATTGTATCTTTATAGTGGCGTATTAGCATTGGAGAATGAGAAGTCGATCGTATAATGCAAGTCAGCAAATCATTCACTGCTGATCTCAGGCGAATTATTTTTGGTTCATCCAGTGTTCCTCCAGTTCTGTGCTGAGATCAGCAGTGAATGATTTGCTGGCTTGCATAATATGATCGACTTCTTGTTTACTTTCAAGACTCATTCCCAAAGACATAATCTTTTGGTTATGACACTATCGCTGCGCAATCTGACTAAGCCGTAGATGTGAGTCGCGCATGCGCATGGTTGAATCAGAGTGGGCAGTGACGGAAAGCAGTGTTGGTCGAACGAGCTAGAGAGTGAATGGAGAGAGGGAGCGGCGATAGCAAGAACAAACGTTTTTGGAAGGTTTTTTTAATCACCACAACCATGGGAGGTTATTCATCATAAAGTCATAACTGTGCACAAAAATTTTACACCGACAGGTCCAGTGTATCACACACACACACACACACACACACACACACACACACACACACACACACACACACACACACACACACACACACACACACACACACACACACACACACAACCAAACGCATAATCCCCTCCAGGCTATGCCTGGCAGAGATAAACAGCAATGCCCAGCCCAGACAATTTGCAACTATTATTTGAATATGGGGGAGATTTAAACAAATGTTGCAACAAAAATAATTTGGTACACTCGGAACATGAACCACGACAAACAAATAATCAGCAATTGTATTCTTGTGCTGTAAAAGTCGCTGTTCAATAGGGTATAGCCACTCCATACATTATGGCTACAATGGAGATGTGAATTTGTGTCTTATGGTTGGTGCTGATGGTAATGCCTGCAGTTAGTAGGTGCATTACGGATAATGGCTAGCATTGCTAAAGTCTCATACAAAACAACATGGCGGGACCAATATGGCGGCATGAGGTGAGCGTGGAATGAGGAGGCGTGGGCGTTGTGATGCTGGACCCTGTATCCAGTGGCGCTGTGAGTGGGTATAAATATGAAGATTCTAAGGGCGCCAGACTAGAGGGGGCGCCACAAAGGCGCTCAAAAAATATTGCAAAGAAAAATACTTATCCCACCCGATTATCCAATGGCATATGGCCACATCTTGTCGAAGAGCTCTCTGATTTGCGATCCACAGGAAAGAGCCCACAGGTTCAGTCTGGGCTATGGTGGTATCACATTCTTGTTTGTTACGAGCATTTTATATGTAAATTTGTCAAACTAAGAGGATGGGTCCCTTATTGGAGAAGCTGTTGATGAGGGGATTGTTGGGCAAGCTGGTAGCATGGGATGAAGGTAGAGGACGGGGTTTAATGTTTAGAGAAGTCAGGAAAATAATAATTTGATTTATTAAATAAATAAAGGGCACTCAGTCATATTCTTTATAGGGGCGCAAAACCCTGGCAGCACCCTTGCCTGTATCAGATACATACAGATATCATATCATATCAGATACATCAGGTAGTTTAGTAAATGATGCTGTTTGAGAGACGGGCCAATGTGGTCGTGACTGCAGAACCTGGTATCCTTTACTATAACCACTGATAAATAGGTATAGCCGGTCCGGACATGACTAGTTTCGTTGGCTTCTTGTCTGAATAGGTTGTCTGATTTTCGAACATCTGTGTGAAGTCTCGCTCATATGGCTGAGATTTCTAAATCATAACCTGTGAATCATAACTGTAAAAAAAAATGTTTGCCATCTTTTGATGTGGGAAAATAATCTGAAAACACTCCAAGACTGAAGTATATATATATATTTTCCTTGATGTAGAAATTCAGTCCACCTTCATTCACGAATTTCTATTTCCACACAAAGACAGGAAGTCTTTCCAAACAGCTCGAGGTGGAGGTAGCAGTAAATAGCTGCACTGCAGTGTCCAATCAGCATCACTTTCTTCCTTTAGAAATATTTCATATTCTCTTTAAAACAACATGGAGTGGTGCCCGTGGTAGAATACCCCCGCTCTCCGCCCCCCCCCCAACTCTCATCTATCCTTAATTAGAACTACAGGAGCTGCTGTAGACAAGCAAAACACCGTGGGTAAACAGCAAGAGTAAGACACTACAAATAAGATGGCTTATTAAAGAATGGGGTTGTGACACTGTGAAGGTGGAGAACTGCAGCGCTTGGTTTGTAGTCTGCTCTCCTGATCTTTGAAGGTGAGAGATGTCCTCAGATCATCATTTGACATGATGTCCCTCGGCTGATGTGGTATTCACCAAATCAGATTCACAACAGAAACGGGGAATATGGGTTAGGGTCAGGGTTGCGGTGAGCCCAACGTAAACACGTGAAATATTGATCTGAACTCATCTCTCACTCTCAGAGACCAGGATGTGCGTTTGTATTCATGAGGGGCATTTTGAGTTATTCATAAATAGTTTCGACATCCTCTCTGCATAATTGTGGTTTAATACCCTCCAGACTGTGGGATTTTTGTGATTCCACTGGCTCTGGACTTAAGCGCCACCAAACATTTCATTTGTTTTCCCGTGTTAGTCTGAAGTGCTGTACATTATCCAGAAATTAGTTTTTGGACAACACCACACTTAGAGAATGGTTATGGTTTTGCAGCAGCCCACTGTGTCGTGTCAGCCTTTGCAGGAAGCCCAACGCTGGTGTATTAATAGTACTGGACAGAAGATGAGTGTCACTGTGTCACACTGATGGTCCCGCTGCAGAGAGGTCGGCGGGGTCACTCCTCTCCCCGGGGCACGATGGTCACTCACCACGCCTGTTGCAGAAGAATTAGTGCCTGAGTGAATGATGGATGACCCAAGAGCATATTGCAGTTGTTGGCCATGACCCTCACACTGTACTAGCAGCGGATTGGTTTGTTGCTTTTGTTTGGGGTATTCTTGGGGTGGGGTGTAATTGGTGCTTGTGTGAGAAAATTAGACAGTGGAGTTTCAATGGGGTCTAGTTATGGTTTCAAGGGCCAAACAGTCACATAACTCACCCTGTGCATAGTACTCCATGTACCATGTAAGTTTTTCAGCAGCAGTTCACAGTTTGTAAACTTACTACCTGCTTTCCGTCCCAGCCATATGCCAGACACATTATGGTGACGTTCCACAGGGTATTTATATTGTTCTCCAGAAGGAACCGGCCTTTAAAGAGGCAACTGTTGTTTGTATTACATTATTTTTTGTTTTTTTCTTTTTTGGAATTTTCCCCCTTTTTCTCCCCAGTTGTATCCAGCCAATTACCCCACTCTTCCGAGCCACCCCCCGCCGATCCAGGGAGGGCTGCAGACTACCACATTCACCTGACAGTGAGGCGTTTCACCAGGGGGACGTAGCGCCCCAACCGACCAGAGGAGGCGATAGTGCAGCGACCAGGACACATACCCACATCCGGTTTTCACCCGCAGACATGGCCAATTGTGTCTTTAGGGATGCCCGGCCAAGCCGGAGGTAACACGGGGATTCGAACCAGCGATCCCCATGTTGGTAGGTAACGGAATGGATTCGCTACGCTACCCGGACACTGTTTGTATTACATTTGTGCTAATACTTCATTTTTAAAAAAAATTCCAGATGCATCTCTGCTTCTCCTGCGTTGTTATTATAATCACTTACACTTTAGACGCGAGGCTGATGTTTTTATCCAGGATGGATTTATGGGGCACGAGCAGGTTGGGCTTTAGCTGGAGATACCAGCTGTTCAATACAAACTGTGATCCTTTCTGCACACGCGGGTGCACTGTCCAGCCACTGGGCCACCCAGCTGCCTGAGATTTGGCTGCATCGAGAATTCATTTTGTTTTAAATATCCCAGGTCACATACATCCTCACACTGCCTCCTTCACCTTGTCTTTTGTGGATCTGCTGACGGAAGGCATGGTACACAACACACACCACAGGGGACTGAGTCAGCACTGAACCAAGGTCAAGGTCTCCTCAGAATAGATCTTTATGAAGACAACAGCAGTCCCCCTGGGCCTCGCTCCACCATCCTCCTGCCTGAGACAGCACATTGGTAATCGTGCAGCGACATCGAATGTGGTCTGCACTAGTTTGGTTTTGTGCCATGCAGGACCCGTGTCCTCTTGCCCATGAAATATACATACTTGGGCTTGATCAGACTTGGCCCTGAACCAAGCCAAGACTCGTGTTGGGAGGAGCAGTGTACAGTAGTGATATCTTCTTGTCTGGAAGCGATCTTCTGAGAAATTTATCGTCGAGGAAATAAAAAGGTTCAGACCGAGACTTCGTGACCTTACTCCTCCTTTTCCACTGAGAATCATGAGTTCATTGTCCAGAGGCAGACTGCTTATTTCATAGCCTTACTATTGTCCTGATGAAGCCACCCACGGAGAGAAAGACAGGAAGAAGAAGAGAAAAGAACATGGAGATGCCAGTAGGCAAACAGTCTCGAGGAGCTGTCTCTCTCTCCTGCCCACACTTGTGCTCTGTGGCTGAGGGAAGGGGCTTCTGACAACATGCTGCCGAGCCCCACTTCCTCCGCTATGCTGTTTGCAAATTAATTGGCAGGACAATACCTGTCACTGTGTGGCGCTCTCCGACTGCGTCAGTTTGCATAGGCAACAACTGGTGCACACATTCAATACAAACACATGGTGCCCGCCGCAAGACTCATCCATCTTGTGAGGCATCTGGGTAGCATAGCGGTTTATTCCGCTGCCTACCAACACGGGGATTCGCCTGTTTGATTCCCCGTGTTACCTCTGCCTTGGTCGGGCGTACTACAGACACAATTGGCCATGTGTGCGGGTGAGAAGCCGGATGTGGGTATGTGTCCTGGTCACTGCACTAGTGCTTCCTCTGGTTGGTCAGGGCGCCTGTTCAGGCGGGAGGGGGAACTGGCGGGAAGAGGTGGAAAAACCCGGTCCAGAAAGTAAAAACCCTAACCGTGTCTTTACTCTATCCATGTATTAAACCAGCTGATTTGGGAAACTAGTCAGTGCAATCTGATGGTTTAGTACATGGGTGGAGTAAAGACACAGTTAGGGTTTTTACTTTCTGGACCAGGTTTTTCCACCTTTGCTGGGTGGAATAGCGTGATCCTCCCACGAGCTACGTCCCCCTGGCGAAATTCCTCACTGTCAGGTGAAAAGAAGCCGCCGATGACTCCACATGTATCGGAGGAGGCATGTGGTAGTCTGCAGCCCTCCCCGGATCGGCGGAGGGGGTGGAGCAGCGACTGGGATGGCTCTGAAAATAGGGTAATTGGACAAGTACAACTGGGAAGAAAAGGGGAGAAAAAAAGACTCATCCATCATAAGATTCATTAAGAATAGAGAAGAGACGGCTAAAAGCATCTCTTCATGCCCCGAGAAATGGCAAAAAGACCTCTCGAACCCTGAAAGGCGCTTTTATGTCTTAAGACCACTTCTGGATTCCTTATCTTCAGATACGGGTGATGGCTGGATTATATTATGTGTCTTATGAATACTCTGTTTTTTTACCACACCCATTTCCCAACAAGGGATGATCTGCATGTAATGAGGAGCTTTCCAAACCGCTTCCTTATCACAGATCGGCATCAGTGGGAAATATGTGCTTGGCGATTTGCAAACAGGGAAGCATCTGTCGCCAATTGACAAAAGGAGGAGATGCGTCAGTGATTTGATAAAATGTTGGGGCAAAGGCACAGCTTTCCAAGTCTTGCAAAAGGCGATGCTGATCTTGGCCAAACTCATATTCTCAATTTTCGCACATGAGCACACACACACACACACACACACACACACACACACACACACACACACACACACCCACAGACTGAGAGAGAGAGAGAAAACAGAGAGAGAGCGAGAGTGAGTGAGAGAGACAGAGAGCAAGAGTGAGAGAGATGAGAGCAAGAGTGAGAGAGACAGAGTGAGAGAGAGAGAGAGAAAGAGACGGAGCAAGAGAGAGTGAGAAAGACAGCGAGAGAGTGACAGAGCGAGAGTGAGAGAGATGAGAGCGAGCGTGAGAGAGAGCGGGAGTGAGAGAGATGAGAGCGAGAGTGAGAGAGACAGAGCGAGAGTGAGAGAGAACGAGAGAGAGAGTGACAGAGAGCAAGAGTGAGAGATACAGAGAGAGTGAGAGAGCAAGAGACGGAGTGAGAAAGACAGAGACAGACTGAGCGAGAGAGAGAGAGAGAGAGAGAGAGAGAGCGAGAGAGACGGAGCGAGAGAGAGCAAGAGACGGAGTGAGAAAGACAGAGCGAGAGAGAGAGACAGAGAGACAGAGACAGAGCGAGAAAGGCTGGCTGAGGAGATATTGGGAGAAAAGATTAAACGGAGTGGAGTGATTTAATGGAGGAATCAGCATTGGGGGGAAAACCCCCGGTTTCCCATTGGAGAGAGGTGTGACCTTTCATCAGCCGTTCCCCTTTCCCTCAGTTGTTCTAAGAGTCAGCGAAGTCAGATTGACGTGAGGACACCAAGCCTCCCCGTCCCACGCAGAGGGCTCTGGTGGACATGATTCATCGCGCTATTCCATCAGCGGAGGTGCTAGCCAGCACCTAGCACCTCCACTCCTGCAGAAAGTGTTGAGGCCGCTCTGGTGTTGCAGGGGATGGTAAATCACAGGGGCTTTGGTTTGGCACTATCAATGAGGCTCAGGTGCTGTCGTAACAAATGTCCACACGGACTTGATTTGGCAAGTGTACAGACACAGCCCGGACCATGTCTCCGACACTGGCGCTAGTCTCTCTGAAATGTGGTGCGCTGGGCGGAGGAGGTCGCTGCTGAAGAGTGAAGAAGTGTGACAACGGAAATAATTAAGCTTATCATACACTTTGGCCGAGGCAACAAGAGGCAGAGAAACGGAGGAAACGTCAAAATGGCCGATGAGAAGCGCTTGAACACACGTCTCCATGCTAGTTTTACTGATTGGGAGTAAGGACTTGTGGTTGGTAGGATTTCGTTACCCTTTTTTCTGCTCGGTAGTGAGCATCTCTGTGTCGTTCGAGGGCTGCTGTTAGTAATTCTGTGTTCCCTGAGAAAAGGCCAGTTGTCTTTCAGGATGAGTAAATGTTGACGTTGTCATATCTTGATAATTACTGGCATTTTACTTCCCGGACCAAACAATTCTGCTTGATATATAATTTTATTTCCCTTTTTAAAAAGAAGGTGATATTATTCGCCAGGGCACGAGTTATTATATCACCCATGGCCAACCTTCTTAGCAACCAGTGTAAAAATAAACCCTTTGCACGGTTTCATTTTTTTTCCAGTGTCATCTCTCTGAGAGGTTAGACAAGCTTCCACATGGAAGGAAGAACAACTCTATGGGCCCCCCCCCATCTTTATTCAAGAGCGTGGCCTTTCAATTTGAGAGCACGACTTATTGATTTCACGGTCAGACTTTGTGTTGCCTTCCCTCCAAACCCTGCCCTCGCACTCAAATAGCCCCTGCTTGTGCTCCGGTTTGCTCTGCTTCTGCTCAGACTGGATGCTTCTCCTCAGATGTGTTGCTGCTCACACACACCTCCTGCTCTCCGGCTTCAGCCCCTCCTTCTCCTCACACTCAGGCTGCCCACTCGCGAAACATCTGCTCTCAGATTTCTGCTCTGCTCTCGGATGTCCTGTGCAATAACCCTGTCAAGATTCCCCGGCCAATAGAATGACAGGTGTAGTGTTGACCAATCAAAACATCCCCGCCTCGTTGCGAGGGCGTTCACTTTACATCTTAGAGCGTCCCTTACGGGCGGTTACGCTTTTTTTGGGGTGGGGGGGGGGATTTTCTCCCCAGTTGTACTTGGCCAGTTACCCCACTCTTCCGAGCCATTCCGGTCATTGCTCCACCCCACCCCCCCCCGCCGATCCAGGGAGGGCTGCAGACTACCACATGCTTCCTCCCATACATGTGGAGTCACAAGCCGCTTCTTTTCACCTGACAGTGAGGAGTTTCGCCAGGGCGACGTAGCTCGTGGGAGGACCACGCTATTCCCCCCTCTTCCCCCTCCCCCTGTCCTGAACAGGCGCCTCGATCGGCCAGAGGAGGCGCTAGTGCAGCAACCAGGACACATACCCACATCTGGCTTCCCACCCACAGACACGGCCAATTGTGTCTGTAAGGATGCCCGACCAAGCCGGAGGTAACACGGGGATTTGAACTGGTGATCCCCGTGTTGGTAGGCAACGGAATAGACTGCTGTGCTACCTGGATGCCCTACAGGCGGTTACTCTTTAACCGGATTCATCCACTCCTTGCTTTCTTTATGAGTTTTGGAATAAAAGGACAGTTTTATATATATACACTACCGTTCAAAAGTTTGGGATCACCCAAACAATTTTGTGTTTTCCATGAAAACTCACACTTATTCACCACCATATGTTGTGAAATGAATAGAAAATAGAGTCAAGACATTGACAAGGTTAGAAATAATGATTTGTATTTGAAATAAGATTTTTTTTACATCAAACTTTGCTTTCGTTAAAGAATCCTCCATTTGCAGCAATTACAGCATTGCAGACCTTTGGCATTCTAGCTGTTAATTTGTTGAGGTAATCTGGAGAAATTGCACCCCACGCTTCCAGAAGCAGCTCCCACAAGTTGGATTGGTTGGATGGGCACTTCTTGCGTACCATACGGTCAAGCTGCTCCCACAACAGCTCAATGGGGTTCAGATCTGGTGACTGCGCTGGCCACTCCATTACCGATAGAATACCAGCTGCCTGCTTCTGCTCTAAATAGTTCTTGCACAATTTGGAGGTGTGTTTAGGGTCATTGTCCTGTTGTAGGATGAAATTGGCTCCAATCAAGCGCTGTCCACTGGGTATGGCATGGCGTTGCAAAATGGAGTGATAGCCTTCCTTATTCAGAATCCCTTTTACCCTGTACAAATCTCCCACCTTACCAGCACCAAAGCAACCCCAGACCATCACATTACCTCCACCATGCTTAACAGATGGCGTCAGGCATTCTTCCAGCATCTTTTCATTTGTTCTGCGTCTCACAAACGTTCTTCTTTGTGATCCAAACACCTCAAACTTGGATTCATCCGTCCACAACACTTTTTTCCAGTCTTCCTCTGTCCAATGTCTGTGTTCTTTTGCCCATCTTAATCTTTTTCTTTTATTGGTCAGTCTCAGATATGGCTTTTTCTTTGCCACTCTGCCCTGAAGCCCAGAATCCCGCAGCCGCCTCTTCACTGTAGATGTTGACACTGGTGTTTTGCGGGTACTATTTAATGAAGATGCCAGTTGGGGACCTGTGAGGCATCTGTTTCTCAAACTAGAGACTCTAATGTACTTATCTTCTTGCTCAGTTGTGCAACGCGGCCTCCCACTTCTTTTTCTACTCTGGTTAGAGCCTGTTTGTGCTGTCCTCTGAAGGGAGTAGTACACACCGGTGTAGGAAATCTTCAATTTCTTAGCAATTTCTCGCATGGAATAGCCTTCATTTCTAAGAACAAGAATAGACTGTCGAGTTTCAGATGAAAGTTCTCTTTTTCTGGCCATTTTGAGCGTTTAATTGACCCCACAAATGTGATGCTCCAGAAACTCAATCTGCTCAAAGGAAGGTCAGTTTTGTAGCTTCTGTAACGAGCTAAACTGTTTTCAGATGTGTGAACATGATTGCAAAAGGGTTTTCTAATCATCAATTAGCCTTCTGAGCCAATGAGCAAACACATTGTACCATTAGAACACTGGAGTGATAGTTGCTTGAAATGGGCCTCTATACACCTATGTAGATATTGCACCAAAAACCAGACATTTGCAGCTAGAATAGTCATTTACCACATTAGCAATGTATAGAGTGTATTTCTTTAAAGTTAAGACTAGTTTAAAGTAATCTTCATTGAAAAGTACAGTGCTTTTCCTTCAAAAATATGGACATTTCAATGTGATCCCAAACTTTTGAACGGTAGTGTATATATATATACACCAGTGCCTGTACATTTTACTATAATTGCTACATGATATAGTAGCCATATAGCACACTGGCCTCCCGTCAGTATGCTAGAGGGGAAAACAACACCACCTTCATGATTCAGGAGCAGGAGTCTAGCTGGCCAACATGGACAACCGCAAAAAAGGTTGGTTCCAGTATTAGCACCGTTAGAATAAAAAACTTACTTGAGGCCCTTGACTTTGGTGGTCCATGATGGGGGAATCTTGACAGGCTTATTGAACACACAAAAAACCCGAGAACAGGGCAGAAATGAGAGCAGATGTTTCACCAGTGAGTGGCCTGCGTGTGAGGAGGAGGTGCTGAAGCTGGAGCGCAGGAAGTCTGTGTGAGCAACACACATCTGAGTGGGAGCATCCAGCTTGAGCAGAAGCGGAGCAAATTGAAGCACAAGCGGGGAATATTTGGGTGCGAGGGCAGGGTTGTGAGGGAAGGCAACACAAAATCTGACCGTCAAATCAATAAGTCGTGCTCTCAAACTGAAAGACCACCCTCTTGAATAAAGACAGGAGAAGCGCCCCATACACCACCAACATGCCCACGCCTAGCCAGGAAGAGTGCGTGCACACGGGTGTGTGAGTGTGTTTTGCATGGCGTTGGCTCATTATCACAGGTCTGTGTCTCCTTGGAGACGACCTATGGTGCTGTGGGATAAGACCTCTCATCACAGAGCACCATCTGACAGGTTTTTCACTTGACTCGATATAAAGGTCAGTTACGGACGTGTATAAAACCTGATCATTGCCTTCTTGCATCGGACTCGTAGTGGCTGGGGGCTCCGTTCATCTCCTCTGATCCAATGGGATTTTATGTCGACCCAGCGGTCACTGGGAATTATCTTTTTAATAAACAGATTCACAACTTAAACATCCCAGGGCAGGGTTTTTACAACCCACTAGCTGGTCCCAACTCGGTGCTCAGGAAACAAAAGGATAATGTCACTCCACAATACTCTGGAAACAAGATGGCAGCTAGCAGCTAGCTATATTACACTATATGCAACCATTATAAACATCTGGATGGAGTACACAGTATTGCCCTTAATTCATTGTGGTGCAAATATCTACGTGTAGTCGAGACGCAATTTTTATTTTACGTTCGTCTGATGTGACCACAGGACTGACGCCTGTGATAGCACCGGAGTTACGTCAGAGATGAGGACATTGGGTCACTGAGGTTGAACTTGAGGTTACACCGTCTGTTATGGTCCCCCCCAAGAGGCATCCAGCTGCCCCGTTATAGGCTGACGTAATCAGGGAAATCTCACGTGTGGCCTTTTCGATCACTTTATCTATGAGAGTCACTGTACAACCAATCGTAAAAGCCTTGGTGGTGTGGTCAATAATATGAAGTCACCTAAGCTGAACAGGCTGTCTCACTTCATTCTGTAGAGCAGCGGTCGGGAACCTATGGCTCGCGAGCCATATATGGCTCTTCCGGTGACGGCATATGGCTCCCAGACAATTTTGAGTTGAAAATTATTTTTTTTTCAAAAAAATCAGTTTGGAACTGATTTTAAAATACTTGTGATATTTCTTAATAATACTGTGTCATTTTAAAGTAAACAGAAATTAGTTTTGAAGATAAATTTCACGGGTCACGGGTCACCCGTGGGTCGGGTCGGGAACCAATGGCTCGCGAGCATGTCCGGGTCATTGTAAAGTGAAGAAATCAATTTTATCAGATAGCCAACTAGTTTATCCGCTTCAACCCTTGTAACGGAAAGATGGCGAAAAGAAAAAAAGAAGATGATTACCGTGCATTCCAGGCTGCGTGCACAGAGGAATTTGCATTTGTGGAGAGAGCAGGATCTGCGGTATGTCTAATATGCAATGATAAAATTGCATCGATGAAACGGTCAAATATAAAGCGGCACTTCGATACGCACCATGCTTCATTTGCATCGAAATCTCCAGCGGGGGACAGCAGGAAAAGGGCATGCGAGGAGCTACAGCGGAGAGTGCAGACGAGTCAGCAGCAACTACGTGTGTGGACCAAGCAAGGTGACGGGAATTCCGCTAGCTTTGCGGGGGCTTTGGCAATAGTAAGGAATGGAAAGTCATTCACAGATGGCGAGTATGCCAAAACATTCATGCTTGATGTGGCCAATGAACTGTTTGATGACTTCCCAAATAAAGACAAGATAATCAAACGAATAAAAGACACGCCCCTGTCAGCAAGAACTGTGCACGATCGTAGCATCATGATGGCAAATCAAGTCGAGGAAACACAAATTAAGGACATAAACGCCGGGACATACTTTTCTCTCGCGTTAGATGAGTCAACAGACGTTAGCCATCTATCTCAGTGCAGTATCATTGCCAGGTATGCTGCAGGTGACACACTGCGTGAGGAAAGCTTGGCTGTTTTGCCAATGAAAGGGACAACAAGAGGAGAGGATTTATTCATGTCTTTCATGGAGTTTGCTAAAGAAAAAAAACTACCGATGGATAAACTTATTTCTGTCTGTACTGATGGTGCACCCTGTATGTTGGGGAAGAACAAAGGATTTGTAGCGCTTCTCCGTGAACATGAAAAGAGAGCCATCCTAAGTTTTCATTGCATCCTGCACCAGGAGGCGCTTTGCGCTCAGACATGTGGCCAGGAGCTTGGCGAGGTGATGTCTCTGGTCATTCGAGTGGTCAACTTTATTGTTGCCCGAGCTTTAAATGATCGCCAGTTTAAAGCTCTGTTAGAAGAAGTTGGGAATCATTATCCCGGTCTGCTTTTACACAGCAACGTGCGTTGGTTGTCAAGGGGGAAGGTGCTCAGCCGTTTTGCAGCTTGCCTGAGTGAAATCCGGACTTTTCTTGAAATGAAAGGCGTCAAGCATCCTGAGCTAGACAACACTGACTGGCTCCTGCAGTTTCACTATCTCGTGGACATAACTGGCCATCTGAACCAGCTCAATGTGAAAATGCAAGGTATTGGAAATACAATCTCATCCCTTCAACAAGCAGTGTTTGCATTTGAAAGCAAGCTGGAAGTCTTTCTCAGGGACATTGAAACAGGTCGTCTTCTGCACTTTGAAAGACTGCAACAATTTAGAGATGCATGCTTAGCAAGTGACTCCACTCAACATCTGGATCTCCAGCAGCTAGCTGGCTTTACGTTCAATCTCCTGCAGTCATTCAAAGCACGTTTTGGAGAATTTCGTGCGCGCACTGGTCTTTTCAAGTTCATCACTCATCCACATGAGTGTGCAGTGGACAAAATCGACCTGACATGCATCCCCGGGGTCTCTATCGGAGACTTTGAGCTGGAAGTTGCTGACCTGAAGGCATCAGACATGTGGATGAGTAAGTTCAAGTCACTTAATGGAGAGTTGGAAAGTCTTGCGCGACAGCGAGCAGAGCTGGCGAGGGAACACAAGTGGACAGAAATGAAAAATCTTCAACCTGAAGACCAGCTGATTCTTAAAACTTGGAACGAGCTTCCTGTGACATACCACACAATGCAGCGTGTGAGTATTGCCGTATTGACCATGTTTGGCTCTACATATGCATGTGAACAGTCTTTCTCGCATATGAGGAACATTAAGACCAACCTACGCTCACGTTTAACTGATGGAAGCCTCAACGCCTGCATGAAGCTCAACCTCACCACGTATGAACCAGACTACAAGGCCATCAGCAAAACCATGCAGCACCAGAAGTCGCATTAAAAGTAAGACATATTTAATTTATTATACGTTAAAAATACTATATGGCTCTCAATGAAATATATTTAGAAATATTTGGCTTTTATGGCTCTCCCAGTCAAAAAGGTTCCCGACCCCTGCTGTAGAGGAAATGATGAAGAGCTTGATTCTTTCACAGCCTTCTATCTTGATGTTATAAGACTGATAATTAACCTCATAATGCCAATAGTGTAAAACAGGTGTGTGCATAATATAATTTTTCAATGAGCATCCATTGTGGAATGTTTGTAATGATGCCTGTGTCCCGTGTGCTGCACATCTGATATCAGCCTCAGCCTGGTCAGCCTGTCTGACCTCACAAGGCTTAGACAGGCTGGTCAGCCTGTCAGCCCTGCTGCTCTGCAACAGCAGCTGCACACGCAACACACCTGACCTGGGCTTGTCACAATGGCTCACAAAGAGAGAGACTGCTGCTGTGATCTCTCTCTCACACACACACACACACACACACACACACACACACACACACACACGGGCACATAGGCGCACACACACATGCACACACGGGCATACACGTGCACGTTTGTGCGCACACACACAGGGGCACAGGCAGGGAGAGAGAGAGAAAGAGACACGTGTCTCTGTCTCATTTACATATAAGTGTTACCGTTTCACTCATTTCTGGTTGGATGTTAACATTGTTTTGTGGTGTAGAGATGACATGGCTATTCTGGTAAATGGAAATAATCCAGTAGAAATTATTCTTTTACATCTTGTGGAATTCTGTAGTGCATTTTTTTCTTCTTCTATGGTTTTTGATAAACTGAGAAATACTTCTAAGTGTAAAACTGTGGTATGGAGGCATGTATACCTAGTGTAACAGGTGGATGTGGTGGTGGTGCAGCTGGCCAGGAGCTACTACGCCCTGCATCGGCCTGCACGGCCGGTGTGCAGGAACAGTCGGCAGCACAGCACTGATGACATCACGGAGAGGTTTTTACAGCCTCATGACTGAACTCCCAGCGACAGCCGGGGCAGAATCAATTAGTCTCGCCCTCAGCTGGACCACAGCACACTATCTCATGCTGCTCGCGGGCCTCAGCCGGATCACAGCACATCATCTCATGCTGCTCGCGGGCCTCAGCCGGACCACAGCACATCATCTCATGCTGCTCACGGGCCTCAGCCGGACCACAGCACATCATCTCATGCTGCCCGTGGGCCTCAGCCGGACCACAGCACATCATCCCATGCTGCCCGTGGGCCTCAGCCGGACCACAGCACATCATCTCATGCTGCTCGCGGGCCTCAGCCGGACCACAGCACATCATCTCATGCTGCTCGCGGGCCTCAGCCGGACCACGGCACATCATTTCATGCTGCTCGCGGGCCTCAGCCGGACCACAGCACATCATCTCATGCTGCCTGCGGGCCTCAATAAAGAGGTTTCCTGCAGGTTTAGTCTCTTTTACTGTCGAGACACTAGGGCCTTGCGTTCATTTTACACGTTGTTGTGTCATGCATGGAAAAGCGGGAGGTGTGTGTATGAAGTGTCTATGTTTTGATGGAGTCCCGACACCCCTAATCTCATCCGAACAGAATCACGCATGTCCTCTGAGTCCAAAAAAGAAAATTAAAACCCAACCACTGTGCGTCACTTTGCAAACATAATTACACAGGCAGCCGAGAATCGCCAATGTTTTTCTCAGGTAATTAATCCTCTCGTGGCTCCGGAAGCTTCCATCGACACTCCGTCACAGCTTTTGATATCTTTATCATCTTCGTCACGTTTTTATAAATGTTTTATTCATAAAGATGAGGCGCCTTGCTCTCACACAGCCCGGTAATTAGAGATGATGTGACAGTTGTGTTGATGAGCTTATTTACCACGTGTGTGTTGAGTGATTTACCAGTCAGTCTTCGTTCCAACCCTCACCTGTGGTCATGAGCTTTGAGTAGTGACCAAAAGGGTGAGATCGTGGATACAAGCGGCTGAAATGAGTTTCCTCCGTAGGGTGTCTGGGCTCAGCCCTAGAGGTAGGGTGAGGAGCTCGGACATCCGGTGGGAGCTCGGAGTAGAGCCGCCGCTCCTTCGCATCAAAAGGAGCCAGTTGAGGTGGTTCGGGCATCTGATTAGGATGCCTCCTGGGCGCCTTCCTTTGGAGGTTTACCGGGCACGGCCAACTGGGAGGAGACCCCGGGGTAGACCCTGAACTTGTTGGAGGGACTACATGTGGAATCTGGCCTGGGAACGCCTTGAGATCCCCCAAGAGGAGCTGGAGGGCGTTGCTGGGGAGAGGGACATCTGGAGTGCCCTACTTAGCTTGCTGCCACCGTGACCCGACCCTGGAAAAGCAGCTGATGATGAGATGAGATGTTGAGCGAGGAGCTGGATCAATAGGCCTTCAGGTCGACACAGATGTATTGGACGCCCTGCCCCGTCGCTCCAGACAGAACCTCTGTTCTCCCGAGGGCCACACGGGCACTTGGTGACTGTTGTATAGGTAAAGATGAAGTCAAGATTAAGGTCCCCCATCGTGCAGCTTGTCTGCATGAGCACCACAGTCACCGCAGTGGACATGTCACTTGGAAATGAAGTGAGACGGTTGAACGACTTTAGTGATCTTGGATGAAAAAATTTTTTTTCTCTCCAACGATCTGCAGATCATCCCCTTTCCCCTCGGGCAGCTGAGAGAGGGAATAAAATTTGAGAGTCCTCGCACTTGAATCTTAAGTAGTAGAGGAATCTCTCAGTAATAGTGTGTGTTGTGACTAACAGCAGCTAAAAATCACCCTGCGTACTTTCATGTCAGCCATATTGCACCTTGTACTGGTGCGATTGGACCGTCTGCACACAAAGGGGGCCTTTACTTGTGGAATCACTCACCATGAGAGCGAGGTTGATCTCACAACACATAAGTGTGAGTTACCGGTCTGGATCGCAAGGCACGAGAGCTCTGGCTTCTGTTATCTCCCCCCCTTTTCTCCCCAATTGTACCCGTCCAATTACCCCACTCTTCTGAGCCGTCCCGGTCACTGTTCCACCCCCTCTGCCGATCCGAGGAGTGCTGCAGACAACTGCATGCCTCCACCGGGACATGTGGAGCCGCCAGTTGCTTCTTTCACCTGACAGTGAGGAGTTTCACCAGGGGGATGTAGTGTGTGGGAGGATCATGCTACCCCCCCCCCCCCAAACAGGCGCCCCAACCCCGACCGACCAGAGGAGGTGCTAGTGCAGTGATCAGGACACATCCGCAGACATGGCCAGTTGGGTCTGTAGTGATGCCCGACCCAGCCAGAGGTAACACGAGGATTCGAACCGGAAATCCCCATGATGGTAGGCAATGGAATAGACCGGTATGATGCCCTTTTTCTGTTAACTTTACAGGTTGCAGGGGGGTGCCCCGGCAGCTCACCTGGTAGATTATGTACCACACAAGGCTGAGTCCCTACCACAGCGGCCTGGGTTCGAATCCGGCCTGGGCCCTTTGCTGCATGTCATCCCCTCTCTCTCCTCTGCCTTTCCTGTCTCTCAACTATCACTAGCTAATAAAGGTGGAAAATTCAAAAAAAAAATGTTGCAGGTTGCACTGAGCATTATCGTGGAAATATGGCCTCAGACCGACAACAGAGAGGCCGAGCACATGGCTGGCCGCTGGGGTCCTCTCTGTCTCCGAGTCCTGTACGTCCCTGCCATGCAACAAGTTTGCTGTGTCATGGCACCGCATGTTTCTCACAGCAGTCCTCCTCTGGTTAACCCAAACCAAGGAATTCTCCCGCATTGGTTTATTCATCGGGTTGCAGTCTCAAAACGGCATGGCCTCACTCCGGTATGGTATCACTCAACCACCTCACTATGAATAACGCAAAGCCCGATGAATAATACAATAAGTAAAGAGCAGTGTGCGATATGTGTGTGTGTATGGGTGGGCGGGAAGGTGGGTGTGGGTCACTGAAACTGAGCCACAGTTGCTACGAGCTTGACAGAATCGCCGCCATGACCCACGTAGGTGAACACAATCACAGGAAAAGCACAGGCAGAATGCCCTGCCACTGCACAGGCACTCAAAGACAAGTATAGCCGACATCAAACACACTATAAACAGGGTTTCAACAGCTGCGGAAGACTCGGAAAGGTCATGGAATTTGAACTCGTGGGTCATCCAGGCCTCGGATGTTTACGGGAAAGATGATGGGGATTTATTTGGCAATGTCACGCAATTTGATTGTCCAGAATCTTAAAAAAAAAAAAAAAAAGGACAACTGTATTGGGACTACGTTGAAACCCTGTCAATATCTTCAATGCTGTTCGGAAGCTCAAATCTGAATGTGAATAAAACCACATTCTGTGGAAGGTTGGAGGAAAAAAAGGAGAGGACAGGGAAGTGGTGGTGGTTCGCCGTAGCGAGAGGGATGGACGTAGACAAACCAACATGCAGGTGAAGTGGGTGAGGACCTTGCAGAGGCGCTGATCAGCCAAGAGGACACTTTGTTCATCCGTGCTGACGAAATGATGAAATGCGGAGCGCTGATGCCGTCACCAGGGAGACGGCATCAGCAAACTCCACAAGGTCAGGGCAAACAAGCCCTTTAGAAGCAAACAGGCCAGGCAGGCCCACTGAATATGTCACCAATCACCCCGAAAATTGCAGCTCATAATCATGGATTGTAATTACACCAATATTCAGCTCCATCCTAAAACTGGCTGGTTTAAGTAGACTTAACATATGCCTGTTTTTAATTGTATTTGTTTTGTAGCTGTAATGCATAGTATCTATATTAAATAAGAACAAATAAGCTTGCTTGTGTGTGTGTGTGTGTGTGTGTGTGTGTGTGTGTGTGTGTGTGTGTGTGTGTTTGTGTGTGATGGAGGTGGGTTGATCTGGTTTGCTTGACAGATGATTTAGGAGAAGACTCAGCAGGGGCTGTGAATATTGCAGGCACATACCTGCAGGATAAAAGTGCCTCGAGTCAGTTCACTCATTGAGGATCAGATCATCAGACGAATTAGCTCTGTGGAGAAGTCTGTAAGCTCCCTGAGTTCAGAGGGCTGGTGGCTAGTGGCTGATGTACTGTGTATGCCAGCCTCTGCTGGCCAAACTCCTGGGTCACCTTGGGCCACCATTTAACGCTGCCAAATAGAAGGGTTGGCCATGAAGACAGGGCTGGCCAGATGAACCAAACTCTCAAGATGTCTGAAGGCTCGAGAAGTCAAATATAAGCATACAAGAAACTCCAAAATGAATAAAGACAAGTACAACAACAACGCATTGAACAAACCAGGCTAGGAATAGATGGTAAAAACAATATAAAATGAGTGTCCAGGTAGCATAGTGGTCTGCTCTGTTGCCTACCAACACGGGGATCGCCGCTTCGAATCCCCGCGTTATCTCTGGCTTGGTCGGGCGTCCCTACAGACACAATTGGCCGTGTCTGCAGGTGGGAAGCCGGATGTGGGTATGTGTCCTGGTCGCTGCGCTAGCATCTCCTCTGGTCAGTCGGGGCGCCTGTTCAGGGGGGAGGGGTAACTGGGGGGAATAGCATGATCCTCCCACATGCTGCGTCCCCCTGGTGAAACTCCTCACTGTCAGGTGAAAAGAAGCGGCGGGCGACTCCACATGTATTGGAGGAGGCATGTGGTAGTCTGCAGCCTTCCCCGGATCGGCAGAGCGGGCGGAGCAACGATCGGAACAGCTTGGAAGAGCAGGGTAATTGGCCAGATACAATTGGGGAGAAAAGGGGGGGGGATGCCCCCCCCCCCAAAATTAACAAGATGCAAGTTACAGAATTTGTATTGAGCCAGTGGAGGATCCCTGGAGCCAGTTTCTAAACACAGCTGAGACTGGAAATATCACTCTGTTCACTAGCTACGTCATAATAAAAACACATAGTGGTGTAAGCATGGGCAACTGCTGCAAACAGGTGGAGATCTGCTGTTCCACTGCACCGCAGCAAATTCAAGAGGGCAACTTAATGAAGTCTGAGCTAGTGTGTCTCGTCCGGCTGAATAGTTTATTGATCCCACTGAGGGCCCTCTTATCTCTGTCACTCCCCCGCCATATGGACACCTGAAACAAAGCTTCTGTTCATACATCTAGATGAGATCTTTCAGGATGACATTTTTGGGCGGGCTCTCGTTTAAAACAGCTTATTCAGCACTAAGGCGGTCCAAGGTCCTGAGAAGATAAATCAGCTCATGGATAAGACTGCCAAAAACTGAAGGGGTTTGAAGCTGGGTGGTGGTGCTTAAAGAAAAAGAAAAGAACCAACTCGTTTGGCAAAACTTTCACGGATAAAGATTTAAAGTCGGACCCAAATCTCTAATTAGATTGAACTTTTCACACCTGAAAACTTTTCACACCCCATAATAATAACATTAAGCAGCTGTTCTGTTATTTGGAAATGACTAATAATGTGTTTTTATGCCTTTATCCATGACTGTTCCCAAGTGTCTCAAGAACTGTGAGGGAGGGGTCTAGTCCTCATTAATATTCATGAGCTGACCTTTGAGTGACACTACACTGCAAGGGTTGGTGGCAAGGGTGGGTGGGGTTTCATATCATGATTTGATCTGACTGGCTGTATGTAAATGAGTGTGTAATGCCATCATGAGCATCAGAGAAAGGATTGGCTGAGAGAAGCAGAGGGAGCTCTTGAAAAAATAGAAAAAGGAATTCTATCTTTTATACTTTTGCAGTCTATTTTTTCATTAGAGAGACAGGATGCATGACGATTAGTGTTATTATAAATTATTAGCATTTCAATTTTAGCTCAAGATTTAACCAAAACTTTTTAGTCTGTTAGTCGACTCATAGCTTAGCTTTATGGATAGCTCATCCAGTAAGCAACAAAAAAGTCAAATGGCAAAAACTCTCCTATCTCAGAGATGTGTTTATATACACAGTCTCTATTCTGCCACAATACATATTACACATTGCACACAATAGCACACATCTCCAACCATGCCAGGTTCTCCCTTCTTTTTTCACTAATATTGTCGCTTTTATACTTCATCGGTTTACATTTTACTGCTGTTTTTGTATGTGTTTTTTTTTTCTTCCCACATTTACGTTTGGTTATGTATGTGTGGTCTTCATCTTGTGTCTCGCCCTGTGTGGTTTTTTTTTTTATTGCTACTGCGTCAGAACCAATTGCCCCTCGGGGAAAAATAAAAGTCCAATATTGCTGCTGCTACTACTACTACTATTGCTACTACCACTGCTACCAATACTACTACTACTATTACCATTACTACTACTACTATTACTATTGCTACTACTACTATTACTACTACTGCTACTACTACTACTATTACTGTTATTGCTACTACTACTATTGTTGCACACTTGGCCCTTCTCTCTCTCTCTCCTCTAAAGTTGTCCTTTTATTTTGTTTGTCTTGTTTATTGGCATTTGTGTTATAATGGAACCACTAAGTGACTGGTGTCATACTACTACAATCCTCTCTCCTGTGGTCAAAACATCGGTTAAAGGATTATTGTTGGTGTACACAATGAATGAGGGTTCATAATACAGGTGCTCCTGAAATCTTTCATAAATTGCTCATTTCATTGCTAAAAACTAACTTTCCTGAGTGGAGTGGTAATTCTTTTCTGGAGAAGTTAGTGTTCTCGACCCATAACTGATGACCACCAACTTGCTTTGTTGTCTCTGGTACAGTACTGCACCGAGCCCCTCCTGAGAGGCATCACAATGCAACACAAACGGCTTCTTAAAGTTGGGGTAACCTAGGAGTGGTGGACGCAGCAGGTATTCTATAAGCTGGCAGAGGAGCAATCCTGGTGTTGTTCTGTCCAGGTGATCAGCTGGCTTGAGTGTAGCTGGTCTGACTTCTTGCATTTCCCCCTACTCCTACTTGCACTTGATCCTTGAACCGTATTATCTGGAGTCTTTTCAGTGGATAACAGACTGCACAGTGGCTTGTTAATCCGTGGGAAGTTAGGTATATATGGGCGGTAATACGATAGGATAACCCAGCCACTGAGGATGCACAAGCCAGTGCTTTCTTCGTGCCGGTCCCAAGCACTGCTATATTGGGAGGGTTGTGCCAGGAAGGGCATCCTGCGTAAAATCTTTGCCGAATCAAACATGCGGATCATAAGTGGATGATCCACTGTGGAGACCCCTAATGGGAACAGCTGAAAGTAGTAGTAGTAGTAGTAGTAGTAGTAGTACGATAGGATTCCCAACATTTTCCTCAGTTCTCCCAGCCTCACATTTGAGTGCTGGTACTGGTGCTATATTGGCAGGATCCATGCAGTAGCCGTCTTAGGATACAATCTTTCCCAGGAATTTCACCTCATCTTTAAACACTTCACACTTTTTAGCTATCAGCTTTACCCCATGTGCTTGATAGTGACGTAACACCTCTCTTATATCACGCAGATGGCCCTCAAAAGACTTGCTATGGACAAGCTTGTCATCCAAATATGGCTGAAATGTTTCATCCCTCAAACCCACGAGGCAGTCTTCCATACTGCGCTGGAACTCTGCTGGAGCTGAGGACAGGCCGAAGGGGATCCTTACCCACTCATATCAACCTCACGGTGTTATAAAGGCTGTAAGTGGTCTGCTACTCTCCTCAAGAAAACACCGATGGTACGCTTTGCCCTGGTCCAGCACCAGGAACTACACACTCCCACTCAGGCTGTTCAGTAGGTCCTGCACTCGAGAGACGGGGTGACGGTCAGGAATGGATTTCTGATTTAGCTCACAGTAATCCACGCACAGATGCAAACCCCCATCCTTCTCACGCATGCAGTCTATTGGTGATGAGTATGGGAACGAGGATTTTTGAATCCATCCTCTATTCAATGTCCTTCACCTCCTTGTGGAGCGATTTGGGTACTGAGGTGTAGGTGTGCCTTACCGGAGTTGTGTCACTAAGCCTGATTTTTAACAGCAGGGATGGAATGCGTCCCACATCATTTTCGTCTTTTGAAAATGCAGCACACTCTTCTCGTAGCATCTGTCTCACCTTTTCCTGCTGATCTGGAGTCAGGTGATCAACTGAAACTGGAGGGTCCCATGAATCATGTTTGCATGTGTCCAGCTGTCTGTGTTTCCATTTGTGCTTTTCAGGAGCACTGTCTGTGTTGGCTGTGTTTTCACTAGCACTGGCTGTTTTGGCTGTGTTCACTAGAGCTGGCTGGTCTTACATCCCCTGGGTAAACAGCCTTGACTTGCTGTAGCTGTCCCAGCGCTGTGCGAGGGGTGAGGGTAATACCATGGTTGCTGTCATTAGTGACAGGGATAGCCCCCCTAGACCAATTTCCCTTCTGCAGGCAGATGATGGTTTCAGTAATGTTCACCCCCCCCCCCCAGCCAGTTTGGAATCTCCTCTGGTTCAAAAAGAACTTCCTGTTTTGTGGAAAGGGGACCTGTCCTCACACTATACTTAACTTCCCTGGTCTGGCCTGCCGGAATCACAATCTTTTGTCTCCCAACTGTCACCATACCCTCTTTGTCATTCTGGTCACAACTTTGCACTATGTGGATCAACACGTTTGCTTTTTTACAGTCAATGGAGGAAGCTTCTCTTACCACAGCAGCTGTAACTTCTGGATGCTGCTCTGTTCCATTCATCACCAGATACTCAATCACATCGTAGCCGATGATCGTGGCTCTGCTACTCCTGGCTCATTAGAGACAACCACGGGCACAAGCAGTTCTGGCTGTGGGCCCCTCTTTGATCCAAACCTGAACTTCAGCTCAGCCCAGTCTACAAAGGGTATGGGTGTATGGTTTGCTGCTTTGCCGGGAAGGGTTTTGTCCTTTTCAGGAGTTCATCCAGGCTCCATAACTGGATGTGTGGGAGGCAGGCCTCTCTCCAGTTTTCACTGATAGTTGTGACCTGTGAACCTGTATCCCACAGTGCTTGTGTTGCTACTCCTTCGACTACTACCACTAACACTAGTACTACTCCTACCACTAAAACTACTTTTACCACTACTACTGCTACTACTACTACTGCTACTACTGCTACTACTACCACTAACACTACTACGATCGCTACTACTACTACTACTACTACCACTGCTACCACCACTACTACTACTACTACAACTACTACCACTAACACTACTACTACCACAACTACTACCACTGCTACTGCTATTACTACCACAACTACTACTACTACCACTATAACTACTACCGCTACTACTATCACTACCATATCTACTAATATTACTACTATATGTACAGATGTAGATACCAACAAACCAAACGTGGTGGATTTTTTTTTTTTTTTACTTTAGATGTACCAAAAATAATGGCAGAGCAAGGAATAAAGATAAAATGTAAGAACTAGAAAGAGAGAGACGGAGCCTGGGGGTCATTTATCAGAACATATGAGGTTATCAGATCCAAAAGCCTATTGGCATTTGATTTTTTTCATTGACTTTAGAAATCTGATGAGAAAACTCTTTGTGAAAGAAATGAAAAGCAGTTTTGGTTTTCAACCATCTTGACTAATGAAAGGGGATTTTTCTCAAAACCGACAGTGCATTTATGCACCAATCATACATAGTATAACCCTCTACCGGAAGCACGCCCTCGTGCTTTGTTAGTCCCGTGCCCCGAAGAGACTTCTGAGGATCGGCACGCTTCCGGACACTTCCGGATCCCACCGCTGCCACCAGTGTAACTGAACATATCTCTGCCCTCCGCGGGATTCAGATTTGGGGTTGTACTGCACCACAAGGTGACATCGCTAACCGCTCGACTAAGAGGGCCGACCCCCTGGCGATCGGCCAGTGAGTCTTTTTGTAGGTTACACATAGTACATAGGCTAAGTAGACAAAATAAATCAGCCTACTGGCCACAACTTGTGTTTGTTTTTTACTCTTCAATATAATAATGTGATTTGTCAACAGAAAACCTTGATGACATAGGCAGTATAGTTCACAATGTGCAAACCATTCGGAGTACGAAGTGGACTCAACAAACGTTTCTCAGACCGACTCTGTTGATCGTCTGAGTCCAGTTTGTTTCCGAGGGGTGCAAGTTCATTGGAGCGGTCACACATTGACAGAAAGTTCTGACTAATCACTACAGAGGCCCCTCGGCTAAAATGGACCGGGTGTGAAAACACACTGCCATTGCTGCTGGACAGATCACTCAAGTCAGATCTCATCAGCCTTGTTTATCTAATTACCCCACTCTTCCGAGGTGTCCTATTCGCTGCTTCCCCCACCCCCTGCCAATCCAGGGAGGGCTGCACACGTATCACATGCCTCCTCCGAGACATGTGGAGTCCCCAGCCGCTTCTTTTCACCTGACAGTAAGGAGTTTCACCAGGGGGACGTAGCGCGTGGGAGGATCACCCTATTCCCCCCAGTTCCCCCTCCCCCCTGAACAGGCACCCCGACTAACCAGAGGAGGCGCTAGTGCAGTGACCAGGACACACACCCACATCTGGCTTCCCACCCGCAGACACGGCCAATTGTGTCTGTAGGGACACCCGACCAAGCCGGAGGTAACACGGGGATTCGAAGCGGCGATCCTTGTGTTGGCAGGCAACGGAATAGACCACCACACCGCCCAGATGCCCCAGACTTCTATCTGCAGAGATCACTGTCCCATTTTGAAATCCAAAAAGCCAAAAATCACGCCGGCCTCTAACGATGCAGAAGATCTGCTTATCGTCCGGTCTCAAGAGAATCATCCGCACATGCGCCTCGACCACGTTCATGTAAACTGCAAATGCTGATGAAGACGATGAAGACCTCGGATGATCGCTGCCAGCCATGCATAATTTGGAAACATTTGGACGCTGGCATTACCTTTGTAAGTTTTATGTGGCGTCATTAGGAGCTGATGAGTCCATCGCATAAAGGACACTTTTGGCCTTAGGGCTGAATTTGGCTGGATTTGGGGCAGCCCCGTTCTGTTTACATGGAAGAAGCTTAGTCACGGTGCAGCGACAACAAGGCAGGGAGTCAGGGAAGGGGCAAAAAAAAAACAAAAAACAACTTTGTTTGCATGTTTGTAAAACGTTTCGCACCCGCATCATTTGACTTGTCGACAGCCTCATTGTTTTATGAGGCCAAAAAAAAAAAAAAAGAAAAAGTACGGTCTGATCGCAGCTGTGGAGTCATTATTATCCAACACAATGCCCCGTTCGGAGCACAGCAACACCCGCCGCCCCGGCTTCCTCAGATAGATTGAAAATCTGTGTTTGTTTAATCCGCGGTGTCAGTGAGGAATTCGGCGAGGCGAGTGCCGATGGAGACATCACAAAACATCACAAAACCAATTTCAGGGTGTTGTGAGTTCTGCACTGATGCAACACAGAGGGACGCAATTTAAAAACGGCCCTCTGATGTGTTTTCTTCTCTCATATGCTTATATTGATCTGTGAAATGTAATTTACGAACTCAAGTGGCTCCGGTCTCTTTCAACAGCTCAGCTTTTTTTCTCTCTCTCTCTTCCCTTTTCAATTTCCCCCATCACACTATTATTCTATTTTCCAAACGAGGCATGGCACTCCAGCAACCCCCTTGTCACTACAGTAAAAGAGTGCTCGAATAAATAAATAAATAAATAAATATATATAAATCCAGCCTGCCATTCAACTTTATCCTTAAACACTTCCCCCAAATTTGCCACCAAAAGGAGATCTGGGGGAGCGCTTTAAAAGATAATTAACCTTAAATCATTTCTGCAAAGCATTATAATAAAAAAATCACCAACTCCTAAGTCCATCAGCTTTGGTGTGTGTGTGTGTGTGTGTGTGTGTGTATGTGATCGTGTGTGTGTGATAACAGAGAGGAAGCAACAATAAGCCAGGTCACCCCCAGGCTCTGGAAATAGCTCCTCTCGGTAAGTGACTATTATCGCTGCAGATGCTGACATGGAAATCCCAACATCCCATCACGATTACACACCACGGGCACGGGAGATGGCAGCGACACACTGAAAACCCCGAAAACAACATTTTGGCTGCCTGGCGGAAGGATGCTACCCTAAGGGGGAGACGACTGGAAATGAGTTTTAACATCAGCGCAAGTTTTCGTCTGGCTAGAACTTGCCGCTTAATATGAACTTGGACAGCAACTATCCAGGACAGGAAGTGCTCCTTCTCTCTATCCAGGAAAAGTGCCTGGCCTAAAGGCACTAGTCTATGATTTGAGTAACGCTTGCCATTTTAAGACACGATGATGCACTCCTTTATAACTAGAAGGTCCTGGGTTTGAGCCCCGGGGGGAGGTCAACCTTGGGGATCATCCCGGGTCGTCCTCTGTGTGGAGTCTTCATGTTCTCCCTGTGTCTGTGTGGGTTTCCTCCAGGGGCTCCGCTTTCCTCCCACAGTCCAAAGACATGTAGGTCAGGTGAATCAGCCGTACTAAATTGTCCCTAGGTGTGAACATGTGTGTGTGTGTGTGTGTGGGCCCTGCGATGGCCTGGCAGCCTGTCCAGGGTGTCTCCCCACCTGCCGCCCTATGACTACTGGAATAGGCTCCAGCATCCCCGTGACCCTGAGAGCAGGATAAGCGGTTTGGATAATGGATGGATGGATGGATAACCCCCCCCCCCCATTACGAAACAGGATGTTTACCCATGGACTAAAAGTCACAGAAGGTGAAAAATCCAAAAATCAACGTGGCAATCTTTCTACATATATTTATGATCCATTTGCAACCAACTGGGCATCTATTATAGAACATGAACTCGAAACCCGAGTTCTCCACTAACCTCGTGTGTGGAGAAGCAGACAACACCATCCACCACCATCTACAACACATTCAACCTGTTCGGCTGGTGGCAGGCCAGCTCATTTCCACCAACCTTACAAAAATCCCTTCAAGCAAACCTTGGTTTGTGCCCTACTTGAAACTGACCGCGAACCTTGTGGCTCGGTGAGCACCGACGTCGAAAAGTGGCTGATAAATCCCAGAATTCAGAAGCCGTTTTCACGGGGTGACCGAACCAGCAGCCTACGGGAAGGGTGCGGACCTTCGTGCTGGTTTGAATGCCAGCAGATGGCAACGATTAATGCTGACTGTGCAAGAACCGGGGACATCTTCTGGTTCAGTGTCAACGCTGAAGTGTCCTTTAACACGTCCATGGACCCCAGCAGTCTGCTGCAACCCACCATGAAGGTTGTGTGTGTTTATGAGGGTTGTGTGTGTGTGTGTGTGTGTGTGTGTGTGTGTGTGTGTGTGTGTGTCAAAAAAAAAAATGAACAGAAGAGTCATTTCCTAGTCACCATTTCTCGAGCAAGCTAGACCTTCAGAATAAGAGTTCTGAAGGCCATCAGAGTAAACTGAATATCCACAGCCACGGTGTGCTTCGTGTCAAGAGGGTGGGAGGCTTTTCGTTTGGCCCTGCAGGGGGCGGAGCACCACTGACCTGGAGTCTGCTGCTGCACCATTTCGGAGAGGTCCTGCAGATGAACGAGGAGCAGCACGGAGCCGGCTCCCAGCAGCAGGAGGAACCACAGGGAGCAGTACAGGGAGCAGGGGAGCTTCATCATGAGCGCCAGCAGTCTCCTCCGCCCACACAGAGCCTCCGGCCCCCTACAGCCGACCTGGCTCATCCCAGATCAGCCCTGCCAGCACCGGCTGAGGGGAGGGAGAGAGTTTCAGGTTCGACTTTAAGGTTTGCTTCATTGGTACGTCCAATCAAAACTAAAAAAAAAAAAAAAAATACAAAATACAAAATACATTTGCATTGTACAATTTCAAGACACGATTTCTTCCAAAAATACAATTACAACTCAAACATTAATACAACGTGGCGGAGAAACCCCATGTGGTTAATTAGAGCATTCCTCAACTGAAAAAGAAAAGAAAAACACAAAAAAATAAAATAAAAAAAAATCAAGATGATAATCAGAAATTTAGGCAGGCTGCGCAATATAAAACCAAATTACACTGCATATAAGGAGCCAACTGATGACATGCACAAAAACATGCACAAAAAACCCAAACAATTAAAATAGTCCCGACTAGAGCTGATGAAGAGGAATACAAGCACCAGAGAATCAAACAACACGGACAAAGACCAGCAGGATCCGGTGTTAAGAGAATTTTCTGACTCCCCCGCAGAGTCTGACTCACTCCCCTTGGCTTGAGGCTAGGATAGGTCAGGCTAGCCTTTAGCCCCCCCACCCCTAACCGTTACCCAGTCACGCCAAGGGGAGTCAGATTCTACGGGGGAGTCAGAAATTTCTATAACGCCACAACATTACACAACATTTGCACCGGTCTTCTATCGTGGCACAGCACCATTGCTAGAGCACAACAGTACAGCAACGGAAATTGGTCAAGTTTATAATAAGTTTATAACAAGTTTATAACAAAACCCAGCCACTGAGGATGCACAAGCCAGTGCAGCCTTAGTGCCGGTCCCAAGCCCGGACAAATGGGGAGGGTTGCGTCAGGAAGGGCATCCGGCGTAAAATCTTTGCCAAATCAAATATGTGGATCATAAATAAGACTTACATACCGGATCGGTCGAGGCCCGGGTTACCAACGACCGCCACCGGTACTGTTAACCAGCAGGGTGTCGGTGGAAACTATGCTACTGTTGGGCGAAGGAGAAGAAGAGGGGGAAAGCATGTCCAGAGGCAGCTAGAGAGGAGGAAGGGTAGGCATGTGGAGGTGAGAGTTGGAACTTTGAATGTTGGCACTATGACTGGTAAAGGGAGGGAGCTGGCTGACATGATGGAAAGAAGAAAGGTAGGCATACTGTGTGTGCAAGAGACCAGGTGGAAGGGGAGTAAGGCCAGGAGTATCGGAGGTGGGTTCAAACTCTTCTACCATGGTGTGAATGGGAGGAGTAATGGGGTAGGGGTAATTCTGAAGGAAGAGTATGTCAAGAGCGTGCTGGAGGTGAAGAGAGTGTCAGACAGAGTGATGAGTATGAAGCTGGAAATTGAAGGTTTATTGCTGAATGTTATCAGCGCATATGCCCCGCAATTTGGGTCTGAGATGGATGAAAAAGAAGAATTCTGGAATGAGTTGGACGACATGGTGGAGAGGGTACCCAAGGAGGAGAGAGTGGTGATTGGAGCGGACTTCAATGGACATGTTGGTGAAGGGAACAGAGGTGATGAGGAGGTGATGGGAAGGTATGGAGTCAAGAAGAGAAATGTGGAAGGACAGATGGTGGTCGATTTTGCGAAAAGGATGGAAATGGCTGTGGTGAATACATATTTCAAGAAGAGGGAGGAACACAGGGTGACGTACAAGAGTGGAGGAAAGTGCACACAGGTGGACTATATCTTATGTAGAAGGCGCCATCTAAAAGGGATTGGAGACTGCAAGGTGGTGACAGGGGAGAGCGTAGCTAGGCAGCATCGGATGGTGGTCTGTAGGATGACTTTGGAGACCAAGAAGAGGAAGAGAGTGAAGACACAGCCGAAGATCAAATGGTGGAAGTTGAAGAAGGAAGACTGTTGTGTGGAGTTCAGGCAGGAGTTAAGACAGGCACTGGGTGGTAGTGAAGAGTTGCCAGATGGCTGGAAAACCACTGCAGAAATAGTGAGGGAGACAGCTAGGAAGGTACTTGGTGTGTCATCAGGACAGAGGAAGGAAGACAAGGAGACTTGGTGGTGGAATGAGGAAGTACAGCAAATTATACAGAGGAAAAGGTTGGCAAAGAAGAAGTGGGATAGTCAGAGAGATGAAGAAAGTAGACAGGAGTACAAGGAGATGCAGCGTAAAGCAAAGAGAGAGGTGGCAAAGGCAAAGGAAAAGGCGTATGGTGAGTTGTATGACAGATTAGACACTAAGGAAGGAGAAAAGGACTTGTACCGATTGGCTAGACAGAGGGACCAAGCTGCAAAGGATGTGCAGCAAGTTAGGGCGATCAAGGATAGAGATGGAAATGTGCTGACAAGCGAGGAGAGTGTGCTAAGAAGGTGGAAGGAATACTTTGAGGGGCTGATGAATGAAGAAAATGAGAGAGAGAGAAGGTTGGATGATGAAGGGATAGTGAATCAGGAAGTTCAGCGGATTAGCAAGGAGGAAGTGAGGGCAGCTATGAAGAGGA
Source organism: Lampris incognitus (assembly GCF_029633865.1). Taxonomy (NCBI): domain Eukaryota; kingdom Metazoa; phylum Chordata; class Actinopteri; order Lampriformes; family Lampridae; genus Lampris; species Lampris incognitus. The sequence continues at coordinate 19,043,367 of NC_079216.1, read as the reverse complement.
TGAAGAATGGAAAGGCAGTTGGTCCTGATGACATACCTGTGGAGGCATGGAGATGTTTAGGAGAGATGGCAGTGGAGTTTTTAACTAGATTGTTTAACACAATCCTGGAAAGTGAGAGGATGCCTGAGGAGTGGAGAAGAAGCATACTGGTACCGATTTTCAAGAACAAGGGCGATGTGCAGAACTGTAACAACTACAGAGGTATAAAGTTGATCAGCCACAGCATGAAGATTTGGGAAAGAGTAATAGAAGCTAGGTTAAGAGGCAAGGTAACGATTAGCAAGCAGCAGTAGGGTTTCATGCCACGAAAGAGCACCACAGATGCGATGTTTGCTTTGAGAATGTTGATTGAGAAGTATAGAGAAGGCCAGAAAGAGTTGCATTGTGTCTTTGTAGATTTAGAGAAAGCTTATGACAGAGTGCCGAGAGAGGAGGTGTGGTATTGTATGAGGAAGTCAGGAGTTGCAGAGAAGTATGTAGGAGTGGTGCAGGATACGTATGAGGGAAGTGTGACAATGGTGAGGTGTGCGGTTGGAATGACAGATGGGTTCAAGGTGGAGGTGGGATTACATCAGGGATCGGCTCTTAGCCCTTTCTTGTTTGCAATGGTGATGGACAGGTTGACAGACAAGATCAGGCAGGAGTCTCCATGGACGATGATGTTCGCGGATGACATAGTGATCTGTAGCGAGAGTAGGGTGCAGGTTGAGGAGAGCCTGGAGAGGTGGAGGTATGCACTAGAGAGAAGAGGAATGAAAGTCAGTAGGAGCAAGATGGAATACCTATGTGTGAATGAGAGAGAGGACAGTGGAATGGTCAGGATGCAAGGAGTGGAGGTGACAAAGGCATTTGAGTTTAAATACTTGGGGTCAACTGTCCAAAGTAACGGGGAGTGCAGTAGAGAGGTGAAAAAGAGAGTGCAGGCAGGTTGGAGTGGGTGGAGAAGTGTGTCAGGAGTGATTTGCGACAGAAGGGTATCAGCAAGAGTTAAAGGGAAAGTTTACAAGATGGTTGTGAGACCAGCTATGTTATATGGTTTGGAGACAGTGGCACTGACGAAAAGACAGGAGGTGGAGCTGGAGGTGGCAGAGTTGAAGATGCTAAGATTTTCACTGGGAGTAACGAAGAAGGACAGGATTAGGAACGATTATATTAGAGGGACCGCTCAGGTTGGACGGTTTAGAGACAAAGCAAGAGAGGCAAGATTGAGATGGCTTGGACATGTGTGGAGGAGAGATGCTGAGTATATTGGGAGAAGGATGCTGAATATGGAGCTGCCAGGAAAGAGGAGAAGAGGAAGGCCAAAGAGGAGGTTTATGGATGTGGTGAGGGAAGACATGCAGGTGGCTGGTGTGACAGAGGAAGACGCAGAAGACAGGAAGAAATGGAAACGGATGATCCGCTGTGGCGACCCCTAACGGGAGCAGCCGAAAGTAGTAGTAGTATAACAAGTTTATAACAAGTTTATAATAAGTTTATAATAAGATAATCCATTATCCAAACCGCTTAGTCTACACAGGGTTGTGGGATGCTGGAGCCTATCCAAGCAGTCAATGGGCAGAAGGCAGGGAGACACCCTGGACAGACAGCCAGTCAGGGCCCACACACACACGCACACGCACACACACACACACACACACACACACACACACACACACACACACACACACACACACACACCTAGGGACAATTTAGTACAGCCGATTCACCTGACCTACATGTCTTTGGACTGTGGGAGGAAACCGGAGCCCCTGGAGGAAACCCACGCAGACACGGGGAGAACATGCAAACTCCACACAGAGGACGACCCGGGGTGGCCCACCAAGGTTGGAGTACCCCGGGGCTTGAACCCGGGACCTTCTTGCTGTGAGGCGACCGCGCTAACCACTGTGCCACTGTGCCGCATAATATAACAAAACAAAACAATATGTTTATTCCTAATACTGACTTATGTATTTACAAATCATAAACAGGCAAGAGATGGTTTCTGCAGAACAGCAAAAGTGCTGCATCGGTTTCAGTCTTGGATCACGTGCTTGCAGTCCAAACTAACCTGTTTTTTCTCTCTCACCAAAAATGAGCGCAGAACCGTCCGCAGCTGATCAGCCTTGTCAAATGAACAGCTGTGCTGTTTTGTTAGGAATCGTTCCTATTTTATCATTAGTCCTGATTCAGAATTGTACCCACGTCGTCTACAAGGTAAGGTCTTTGACTCCAGCTCAGCAGCGGATGCCCTCGTTCAGGCAGCAGGCATACTGGCGTCCTGACGGTTTGGACTATGAAAGCTGAGTCTCTATGGCCGAGCACATCGGGTTCTACCAGACTGATGGAGTGCAGAAGACCAGAGACACCGGGTCAAAACACAAGCCGGTGTCACAATGATTTATAGCAGGCGGCGCTGACTACCGCCATGGGAAGGCAGGGACCGAGTGCATTTGGTGCCCGGAATGCATGTAAAGGATGCATGTAAAAGATGCATGTAAAAGAAAGAAAAAGGTAATACTGCCAACAAGCCCCTCTGGAGTAGATAGGTGTGATGCCAGCATGTTTAACTATGCTGGTGCACCAAGTGTGTGTGTGTGTGTGTGTGTGTGTGTGTGTGTGTGTGTGTGTGTGTGTGTGTGTTTACTTTTAAGGAAGCCTGCAGAGGATCCTGCTGACTGTGGGCTTCCTGTTCCCAAGAGACCAGGAAGGAACATCTGTTCTCCAGAGCGCGGTCACCGAGCCACTCTCAGCAGGTGTGAATAGCTATGGAAACAGCAAACTGCAACATGAGCAGATTAACACACACACACAAAACCATGTGTCCCTGTCTAACACACACAAACACAAAACCATGTGTCCCTAACACACACACACACACACACACACACACACACACAAACCCATCTCTCCCTGTCTCACATACACACACACATACAAAATCATGTGTCCCTGTCTAACACACAAAACCATCTCTCCCTGTCTAACACACATACTACACACATATACACACACCCACACAAAACCCTGTGTCCCTGTCTAACACACACACACACACACACAAAACCATGTGTCCCTGTCTAACACACACACACACACACACACACACACACACACACACACACACACACACAGACTTGCTAATGTGTGCTGTTCATGTGTTGAAACAGAGGCAGGACAGGGTGCAGGTCTTGGTGACGTGTTCGGTGTCGGTCTGAGCCACAGCTGAACCCATACGGAGCAACACGAGGGAGAATCCATGAACGAGGAGTTCTCACAATGCTAAATAACCAAACACTGAGGAAAACAAGCACCCCTGACATCCCCTGGTTCATATTTCCAGAGAAGTAAAGTCGACTCTTCTCAGAAGCACCACTTCATCGTGTTCACCGCTTGTCGTTACTGTGCTGCGACATCGCCATGTTTATTAGATGTCGTGCTAGAAAACATGTCAAGACAAAAGGAGTTACACAACTGTCTTTCGCTCAGGGATGAGTACATATAGTGTAGGTAGGTGACACAACCCAGCCAGGTCGCTGTCATGCTGCTGAGCTTCACAGGGAATGGAACCCGTGACCCTCATAGTGGAGGACAACGCTCGTATCACGATACTACCCATAATCCCTTTCTGCTAACCCCTGAACCCACCGTCTTAAAGGGAGACACAACACGGTGAATCACCATGACAACAAGGAAAAGAAACGACATGGTGGGAGGACAAATAATGCGGTCAAACCGGCTCCTCTTGAAGGGTGTAGAGGCAGGGAGGCGTCCACGCCGGGAGGGCTGGGCCAGTTGAACCCGCCTGTCCAAGTCCAGGTGAGCCGACCTGAAGCGGTCCACCGAAACTCGTTCCGGTTTACCGCCCACGTCCACCACAAAGTTCTAAGCCCCTGCCGCCAGGACACGGAGGCGGCCGTCGTAGGGGGGCCGCAGGGGGGTACGGTGGGTGTTGTGCAGGATGAAGACGCACCCGGTCGACTGCAGGTCCTTGGGGACGTTGAGGGAGGCCGTGCTGCGGAGTTGGGACTGGAGCGCACCAATGTAGAGGATGACAGAACGGAGACGAGACCGCTTCTCCTTTTGACCACACAGCCGTGGGGTCGTTTATTTCCTCCACCGACCTTAAAAGGCACAGTTCACCATTATAAACTTGGGCGGCTCGAAATGCTAGCTCACAACCACAAATAACCTCAACCCCGCGTGTACCCACAATCCTCTTCTGCTAACCCCTGAACCCACCGTCTTAAAGGGACAGCCTCTGGTCAACATGGTGAATGTCTCCCCTGCCTAAAGTAGGTCACTACAATATCACCCTAAACAAAACAAAACCACAAAAAAAATTCTGAATCATATTCTATGAGCCTTTTTTTAACAGATGACGAAAGGGTTATTTTAATCTCGACTTTCCACAAAGTACGTCCGGGAGACCGTCGCCTCAGCCGGGACGCGAACCCGTGTGTTCCACTCCACAAGGGACAACGTTAACCAGTCGACTAAAGGGCCCGACGCCTTAGTGAAGGACCAACGTGTCTACTTATCCATGCCCGTTACACTATGCGGATGAAAAGTGTTTTCATTGTGTGTTTTCTTTTCACCTCCAAGGTGAAACGGCACAGAGCTACAGCGTGAATTAAGGTATTTGATATGTGAGGATATTTTGGGGGAGACTATTGAGCTTAAGCTTTTTACCTACAAGAACATTTTAAAGAAATACTCAGTTATTAATTTCACTATGATGACCAATCAGGGAGAGGCATTCACTGTTCATTTGATTCAGTTAAAAAGAACACAGTGGAATAAATTCAGAAAATTACATCACTTTACTGTAATTCTTCCTTTAAGATCAGGGAATAAAACATTAAATTATATCACCATCACCATATTACCATATTCAAATTCCCAGACAACATCTGGTCTCATATCACAATATTGATGAATCAATATGTTGCCCCGCACTAATATTACCCACTCATTCTTATGTTTTAAAACATATGACGGCCCTACCAAATCTATCATGCTGTGGTCTGAATGGAAACCCAGCAGCAGGTCCCATGTGGGAATGTACGCCTTAGCAGTCAATTAAACTTGGATCCATACAAACTAAGATAATTAATTGACTGCTAAGGCGTACATCCCCACATGGGACCTGCTGTTGTTGGAATTCAGACTGCAACATTACAGATTTCTTTTTCTTTTTCTTTTTTTCAGGAAAAGCAATACTTCGATTAGCATATTTATACAATTCCTATGGATGTTTTCATTTGATTGTTTAAGTATAGAAAATACAACCTATAATGTAATGCAACCTTCAAAATCAAGGGACGTCGACATTTAAAGCCGCTGTTGGCAAAACTCTCCTTGCTCTCGGCTTCCGCTCTCCCTAACAGAGCGAGCTTGATTGGTTGTTCATGCTCAGCCCCGTCAACTTCTGGCCAATAGCAAACTGGCTACGGCAACTTAAAGCTATATCACCATATTACGATTACCAAAACATCAGACGTCATCTAGTCTAACTGACGTCACCATATCGATACAATATCAAAATATCACCCGGCTCTACAAAACAACAGTTTTTCAAAGAAAAACAATTGATAGCGTTACATACACCGCAGTTCGCCTCGCCCCTGCCGTCTCTCAGGCACACCTAAATGTGCCCACTTGGTGGGACATTCAGTGCTCAATGTCTCAAACTGGTTTTCATCTTTATAGAAATCCCCTTACTACCAAAGACAAAAGCGGCATGAAAATAAATCAGAGCTGAGCCCGAGTCATGCTATGCTAACTAAAGCTGGCATTAAGCAATGCTTGCACAGAGACACCCTGGTCCCTGTAGCCAGGGTGGGAAATTACCCCTAGCTACGGTACCGGCAATATACTGTTTGGCTGTCTGTTCTACCAACTACTCTGACTGGTGGCCAGCCACGATGTGGAGATTATTTCTAAGGATGCACCGATGTATTGTAGGCTTAAGAGTCTCTCGGTATCTGTGCTATTGCAAGGTGTTTTTTTTTTTTTGGCTGGACCGCAGGCTAGCCCCATAAACGAGAATGTCGCGGACTGACTCACTAACTGACTGATCATGTTAGACACGATTGGGCCGCTGGATCAGGTGAAGTTACACGACTGGTTGACCGAACAACGACGCCAACGGAGGGAGAACGCGTAGTTAAAGCGCCCCAAATAACAACCCCTCTGACAAAACACGCAATGCAGAGCGAGTCTTAGAAAAACGAGAGATCCGCAGATAGAAACAGATGCTCGAGGAGGGGGAGTTAACAGATAATTAGAATAGTGTGGTGGTACACAAATGAGGGTAGATTCACCAGGGGCTGCGGCTCCTGTGGAAAGCTTTGTTCTCGCAACTGAATTTATTGCCCTTTTCCTTGCAGTTTAACCATTCACCCATCCATCCATTATCCAAGCCGCTTATTGGGGTCGCGGGATGCTGGAGCCTATCCCGGCAGTCACTGGGCGGCATGCGGGGAGACACCCTGGACAGGCCGCTATCCATCACAGGGCCGACACATTCACACCTAGGGACAATTTAGTTTAGCCATGTCATGTCATATATGCTACTGCAGTACACTTAACAAATATTACTGGGACCACTGCACAAAGTTGCAGATGAACCTTTAATATCGAGAATTCACATCATAGACAATACCACTGACTATCCCTCTAAACAAATAGGCCACAATTTGGAACAGTGTCCGTACACGGTCCAGCCATATACTCGGTTTTGACCTGGTCTTATTTGGGTTCGGTATGTTGACTACTTTGCCCCGGCAGCCGAGGTTTTGTTTCTCTGCTAGTGATTGCTTTGCCTTTAAGGTCAGACAGACAAAGGTTTCGATTGATAGGACAGTCTGTGCTCCCTTCTCTAATCAATGTTAATCCGCTTTTGGCTGGTTGATCCACTTGCTGCATTGATTATTTGAATTAGCACAGATAAAGGCACGGTACAGCAAAATGAATCACGCAAAACGGAATCACATCTATTTAGTGATCATTTTGTTTGTTAATTAAGAGTTTTGTCCAAAATTACAGGTTCACCAAAAAAAGAGAAGCCTTATCCTGCAAAATGTTTGCAAATTAGAACAAATTGTTTGTATTTAAAAAAAAGTTGTTGAAGGTATGTTACGACTGCTAATGAATGTTTTTATTCTAAAGTAGACGAATTGAACCTTTTAATTATATTTAGATCAGTACACTATTAATATACCACAAGCAGGCAAGCGAGCACCCCCTTTTTTATCGGCTGCAATTTTCTATCTGCAACTCCCTCTGCTAAACTGAATGGACTCACAATATAACAGTGACTTAACATAAATCATTAATAAGCTGTAACACATTTGCTAACAAGGACAACAGTAACCTGTTGCTTGCCAAATAGCGAGTCCACATTTATCCATACTGTTAAGCCTCATATCTCATTGGTTACGTATTTCCCTGACTACAAGTCGCACTGGAGTATAAGTCGCACTCAGCAAAGAACACGTTGTTGCGAGGGGGAAAAAACATATATAAGTCACCTCGGTGTATAAGTCACCACACTGTATAGGTCATATGGTGGTATAGTATAGAGCGCTGGACGGGACTGTTTTCTTAATCCTGCTCCCGCTGGATTTCTGACTATTATCACCCGCTCCCGCAATGAGTGTGTTACACTCCCGCCCGCTCCCACAACCTGTGTTACACTGCCAACCGCTCCCGCAATTTATGTGTTACACTCCCACCCGCTCCCACAATGTGTGTTACACTCCCAGCTGCTCCTGCAATGTGTGTTACACTCCCGCCCGCTCCCACAACCTGTGTGTGTTACATTGCTAACCGCTCCCGCAATTTATGTGTTACATTCCCACCTGCTCCCACAAGACGTGTTACACTCCCAACTGCTCCTGCAATGTGTGTTACACTCCCGCCCACTTCCACAATGTGTATGTTACTCTTCCAACTGCTCCTGCTATGTGTGTGTTACACTGCTAACCGCTCCCGCAATTTATGTTACATTCCCACCTGCTCCCACAAGACGTGTTACATTCCCAACTGCTCCTGCAATGTGTGTTACACTCCCGCCCACTTCCACAATGTGTACGTTACACTTCCAACCGCTCCTGCAATGTGTGTGTTTACACTGCCAACCGCTCCTGCAACGTGTGTTACACTCCCAACCACTCCCGATGTGTGTGTTACACTCCCAACCGATCCGGCAATGTGTGCGTTACACGCCTGCCCGCTCCTGCAATGTATGTGTTACACTCCCACCGGCACCTGCACACATTCTGACCATTGACCCCCCGCACGAGTTCCACTGATTTCGTGTCGTCTATTGTCCCGCAGAGAAAACACGTCATTTTATTGTGTAGTATTAATAGCGATGTATACCTGCCGCTATAACGTAACGAAATTACGTTCTACTGCATAATTACATTCATACAAGTTCAATAATTACAGTTATTCTAGTGCAAAATTACACTGTATTTATTATTTTAGAACACGTTTTCTTGGCTGTGGTTGTTTTGCTGAGGTTGTTTTATTTTGTTTCATTTCCCCGTGTCTTTTAACGCACTGATCAGCGTTACATTCTGTACGATGTAAATAACTGCTTTCCATTCTGCAACCCCTAATCAGAAAAACTGAAAAACTGAGTGTTAAATTAAAATTAAAACTGTAAACAGTGATTTGTAAATTATATTTGACCTGTATTACATTGAAAACAATTGATGTTTTACCTCATGAACTTTATTGTTTTTTTTTAAAACAAACACTTATTTCAATTTTGATTCTTGCAACATTTTTGTTTTTTTAAGTTGGGACAGTAAAGTATTTACCACTTTGTAATGTTACCCTTCCTTTTCACAACACTTAAAAAGATGTTTAAGGACTGAAGACGTGATGCAGTATTTCAGGTGTAATTTTGTCCCATTCTTCCTGCAAACAAGTATCAAGGTGTGCAACAGTACGGGGTCTTCGTTGTCGTATTTCGTGTTTCAAAATGTGCCACACATTTTCTATTGGCACAGGCCGGGGCTGCAGGCAGGCCAGACCCCCCACCCTCTTCTTCTGCAGCCAGCCTTTGTGCTGACACTTGTTTGTCCATCAGCCGCTTGGTCTGGTATCCCAAAAAAAAGCTGTCTTGTCCCCGCTGAAGCATCTTCGCTTTGAGTTTTCCCACCTCCTCGTAAACATCTGTGATGCAGAGCGTTGTTTCCTCCAGCTTTCTAACGAGTGTGTCAGAAACACACCCTACATTCTGGAAAAAGCACAGATAAATCTCAGCAGCTCCAGTTTTTTCTTCGTCCTCAAAAAGCCTCATCAGTGCCACAGGACAGGTCTCCCCAGGGGGCCTGGGGTATGAGGTGCGAGCTGGGCAGCTCTGCAGGAGACGAACAAGAGCTGGATGAAGAGACAGCCATGGCGTGCAAACATGACGCAGAATTTCACGCCACTCAGTGTCAACAAAGGCAAAAAATACACGCAGTTCCTCTCTTCTGGAAGCAGACACCGAGAAGTGGCTGTAGATCTTTAAAACGAGGGACTCAGTAGCCACTGACAGCTGATCACAGGCGTGCTTGCAGGTGTTATGGGCTATGTGAGCCGGGCAGTTAGCTTTCAGAGTCCGACTGTTGGCACTGCTCAATAACTGGTAAACGGAGTGGTGTTTTCCAAAGTTGACATTGGCATAATCTGCTGCATAGATTATGATGTGTTTAATATCCAGTTCATACTTTTCCAGACAGTTCATCAGAGCATGATGTATACCATTTGCAGTTTCATCACTGTATTCATAAAAGTCAAGTAACTTGCACTGCACTCCATCAGACACAGAAATATATCTCACACACACTGGAAGCATTTTTCTATTTCCTTTGTTTGGGGCATCGGTGGCAACCTAGTAAAACACAGGCTCACCTTCAGACGGGGACAGATCATCCAGAATATCCCGCACAGTCTTTGGTCCTAAAACATTCATTGTGATCATCTCAGCTTTCGTTCTTCTCAAGTGCGTCTTCTTCACAACATTTGAGTCATGAAACAATGCACCGCTGTGCATAGCAAGACAGTCGGTGCTGTTGTAGCTGAGTCCATGTTTAACGGTATGATACACGTATGAGGCTTCACTTGCCACAATTTTGTCATTTTCCACAGTAGATGCCATGAAGAAAGCACCGATATTGCCTGCACCTTTAGCTAGTGTGGCCTCCTTGTGCATTTCTGTGGAAGCATAATGACTCGGGCCATTCTCACCTCCATGGCCAACTGAAAATTCCCTGCGACATAAAGTACAGAAGGCTTTCGTTGAGTCGCCGCTGATGGGCTTAACCCACGTCTTTTTTTTTTTACTTCCCATTGCACAGTCTTTTGTTTTTAACAGGTTTATCCATATTTGCCATCCATATGTGCAAGGCAAAACTAAGGTGAATGTGCACTATAAGGGCCAGACATTGCAGCTCAACGTGCTGGCAGTCCGTAGCCGATGTCCGAATCTGCTGGGACGGGACTGGAAGAGTGTAGGCTATTGTGGCTCGACTGGAAAGAGCTTTTCAAGCCAATTTTCAGGGTCGCAGACGGCGAGCTGCAACATGTTCTCTTCAAACATGATGATATCTTCAAAGATTAACTTGGGACGTTAAAAGGGATGGAAGTGCGCTTCCATATTGATCAGACTGTAAACCCTCGCTATTGTAAGGCCAGACTCGTGCCATTTGCCATGCGATCAAAGATTGAAGCCGCGCTAGACCGACTACAACCAACAGGGGTCATCGAACCTGTGACACTCTCAGACTGGGCTTCACCGATCGTACCTGCACTGAAGCCAGACAATACAGTCAGAATTTGCGGAGACTATAAGCTGACTGCAAACTTAGCTTCAACACTGGAGCAATAGCTCTTGCTTGCTCTTGATGAGCTTTTTGCCAAACTGGCAGGAGGCAGAAGCTACTCCAAACTAGACATGTCCCAGTTGGTGTTGACGGAAGACTCACGCAAGCTGGTGACAATTAACACTCACAAGGGGTTATTCCGGTACTCTCGTCTCCCTTTTGGAGTTTCATCAGCCTGTGCAATTTTTTAGCGGACAATGGAGAACTTACTGGCTGGGATCCCACACATGCGGTATACCTGGATGACGTGCTCATCACTGGAGTGACAGAGGAAGATCACCTTTGAAATCTTGACCTGGTCTTAACACGACTAGAGGAAGCAGGACTCAGGCTGAAAAAGTCCAAATGTGAGGTTACGGCTCCAGCAGTTGAATATCTTGGACACAGGGTATCTGCCGCCCGTCTTCAGCTCCTGGAGAGGAAAGTAAGAGCCATCAACGATACCCCAGAGCCCAAAAATGTGACAGAGCTGCAGGCTTACTTATAATTATATGGGCGGTTTCTTCAGGATTTGTCATAAGTCTTAGCCCCACTTTATTATCTCCTCAAGATCAGGTGTAAAATGGGCGTGAGGGTCTCAACAGCATGTAGCATTCCAGAGGTCCAAGGACCCACTGTCAGCATCAACACTGCTGGCACATTATGACCCACAATTGCCCCTGATCATAACATATGATGGCTCACCGTAAGGAGATGGAGCAGTTTTGTCACATAGGATGAAGGACAAGTCTGAGAGGCCCATCTGCTTTGCACCCCATTCTTTGTCACCAGCAGAAAAGAACTACTCTCAGCTAAAGAGAGAAGCGCTAGCTGCAATTTTTGCTGCGAAGAAGTTCCATCAATATGTGTATGGCTGTAACTCTTCTTCTTCTTTCGGCTTCTTCCCTGTTTCCCAGGGCCATAACTGCACCATCCAAACTGATCACAAGCACCTACTGGGTCTAGGTGAGCTTAAAAACATTCAGCCAGCTGCATCACCGCACCTTCAACGCTGGGCACTACTACTGACTCAATATCAGTACGTCCCCAGATACAAGCCAGGACCCTCCATTGCAAACGCTGATGGCCTCAGCAGCTTCCCCTCCGGGAAATGCCCAAGGACACACCCAGGCCAACTGAGCTGACATGCTTATTGAAACAGCTTCCGACGGCTCCTATTACCAGTCATCAGCTGAAACAGTGGACTTGTAGGGATCCTTTGCTTGCTAAAGTGTGTCCCTTCATCAAAGAGGGATGGCCTGCCACCTGCCCAGCTGAGGTTTTATGTTTGTTCTTCAGAAGGCAGGCTGAGCTCTGTGTAGAAGATGGCATTCTGCTCTGCGGCTCCATGTTGTGGTGCCACCACAAGCTCATGAAACACTGTTGGAGGAGCTTCATGAACCACACCCAGGAATCTCGAGAATGAAGGCAATAGCCAGAGCTCATATGTGGTGGCCTGGACTGGATAATGAAATAGAATTTAAAGTGCAAGCATGTACCACATGTCAACAGGTACACAACACCCCTCCCCTAGTGTCAGTCTCACCTTGGGAATGGCCTGGCAAACCATGGACACGCATTCACATAGACCATGCAGGTCCATTTCTGGGGGAGGTGTTCCTGATAGCAGTAGACGCGCATTCGAAATGGCTTAAAGTTTGCCCTGTCCAAATAGCCATGTCAGCAGCAACAATTGAGCACCTAAGGGAGATGTTCAGCACTCATGGTCTTCCCCATACGGTCGTGTCAGACAATGCAGCAATTTTCACGAGTGCCGAGTTTAAGGGATTTTTGACATCCAATGGTGTAAAACACATAACATCTGCCCCCTACAAACCTTCCACAAACGGGTTAGTTGAAAGAACTGTCCAAACATTTAAGAGGGCCCTGAAGAAAACCGTGGGATCAGGAGGATCACTAAAGACGTGCATATCAAGGTTCTTGGCAACATAGAGATCAACACCACATGCAACAACAGGCAGGTCACCAGCAGAGAGGTTATTTGGCCATCCTGTCAGGACCAGGTTTGACCTGCTAAGACCGGATGCCCATGCTAAAGTATTCCAGAACGAAGAGCGCATAATCTGTAGAAAAAAACAGCACCAGGCTAACCAGAACACCGTCATCAGGAGCAGAAGTGTGGGTAAGGGGGTTTCACAAGCCATAAGAAATGGCTACCTGGGGTGGTGATTACCAGCACAGGTCCTCTCTCCTACAGAGTGGAGGTGGAAGGCCAGGTGCCTAGACATCATGTGGACCACCTATTACTAAGGAGAGAGTCGGACAAACGCCACCCACTCAATGAAGACCAGCGGCAAAACCCCAGGGCCGACTGGGACACTGATGGCTATGGAGCTGAGAAGTCAACTCAGCCACCGTATACAGAGCCTGAGGACCAGGTACAACGACCATAAGCTGTCGGGGGAGGGGTGTGTGTGTGGAAGTGAAGCTGAGCAGCCATCTCAGCCACCCAATACAGAGCCTGGTGTCAGGGAGGATGAAATAGGGTACGTTCCTGTAAGTCAAGGAAACCCCCCGAAAAACGTTATTTGTAGATAGAGGGGCTAGAAATTGTTAGGGCACAATAATCCCTGTTCTGAGTCCACCAGAGCTGATGCAGTCTACCCCCACTCTGAGTTAGCTGCTTCTATATTGTTCTTTCAGTGAATATGATGTTATTTGGTTAGACCCATATTTACTCATCTGTGAGTGTTCGTGGGAGTTTATTTCAAAGTAATGGTTATGCTCAACGAGGGGTGGAGGGATGTCATTGCTTGTAGTTAGTCCGCCGCCCACTAGGGAGCAGTAGAAGGGAAAAGTAAGAAAAGGACATGAAAAAAACACAGGGGAAATACACAGAGCTTGTGTGGACAGGTACGGAGGATACGCGTCGTTTCTACTGTATAATATGTACATAAATAACAGCAACCCTTCCGCGGAGGCCAGCCATTTGACACCAGAAATGAGAGCTCGCTCGGGGCTCGCCTCCCCACCTTACCGGGTAAGTGAAAAAACGGTAAGAGCGTTTAACCTTTCGCTGAACGCTTTATTATTTCCACTTTCTTTTTTTTAAAAATAATTTATTTCTGATTTTTCCCTTTTTCTCCCAATTTAGTGGCCAATTGATCCCTATTTTAATTCAAACACCCACCCTCGTATTGCATGCGTTCGCCAACTGCATCTCTCCGGCCGGCAGTCTCGAAGGAAAGCGCCTACCCACTTTCGTGACAAGGCGAATCCAAGCCGAACCACTGTTTTTCCGACACACACAGAGACGCATTCACATGACGAACACAAGCCGACTCCGCCCCCCTCCCGAAGACAGCGTTGCCAATGATTGCTGCTTCATCGAGTCCGGCCATAGTCGGATCTGACGAGACCGGGGCGCAAACCCCAGTCCCCAGTGGGCAACTGCATCGACACCAAGCCGATGCTTAGACTGCTACGCCACCGCGGACTGTATTAGTTCCACTTTCGCTTCAGTCGTGATCGTTAAACTTTTTTTCGGTGCATCACCATTACTTGCATCAGATTTACGCTTTGAAGCCATGATTACGACGGTAAACACAAGAATTTTTTAAGTGAAAACACAACGCACACAACGTTTATGCGATCCGGCTTAGAATGGCGGCGACAGCGTGGCACTGATTGTCGGCCTACACGCCGAAAAAAAGTTCTGGCTTCCGGGTTACTTGCGAACTGCGTTCAGGATCCGGCGCTGCGCGTTCACGAATGCTATGCTAGCGGACTTCGTGGATGCATAATAAGACTACTACAGGACTTACTTGGGACTTGAAACCATGGATGTAGTTTACAGGCGTCTCTTTTACAATGGTGGTCTATGGGGAAAATGCTTTTTGGGCCGAAGGGGATACTTCGCTGCAATACCGCAAGTGACCACTGGAAAAAAATTGGCTGCAAGAATGAGAGGCGCCGCCATATCCAATTCTACTATAATGCATCCATGATTTTTCTTCTCCTGACGAACCGCCTGAGTTTTGAGCGTCGCACAAAGTAGTCCGTCCGTTCATTAGTACAAACCATTGTGTGTAACTCAAATAATTTTTTTTAAATAATGGCCTTTACAGAGGCCGATTCGTAAGTACGGGAGTTCGTATGTCGGGCGTTCGTAACCCGGGGGACTACCTGTATCCCAATTCCTTCCTATCTTTCTTTGAGGAACATTGTTTTTAAACATTTCATACAGTCATACGGCCGAATGTCTCAACAGCAAAGCATCTTGTTTAATATTTGCAGGAAAAAAGTGCTTTATCTTCGAAGAGATTACTTTGACTGGGGAGAACAGAGCAGGTTTGTCTCCTCAACCCAGAGGTGCCAGATTTTTGCCCATTGTAGATCAACGCTTTTGCACATTTGTCGTTACAAAGTCCAGTTCCTTTCCAACTTTCTGAGTAACAACTGAGATCTTCTTTTAAACTTCATTTGCTGATTCCATCCTTCTGGTTAGCGCTAGCTACATCCCAGGACCTGCGGTTTATTTTTTGACCGCACGCTCCGCCGCCTGCTCCCACCCGCAGCAAAGTTAAAACTGCCCGCTCCCGCGAGATTTGCAGTCCTCTAGTACAGTATTTTCGACTGAATCACAACATTAAACAGTGCCATCTAGTGGCCGTAGTTTAAATGTAGTGTATTTGTCTGACAAAATTATTACATTGTACATAAATCGCTTTGGAATACAAGCCGCAGGACCAGCCAGATTAGTACAAAAAAAAACGGCAATTTATAGTCCGGGAAATACGTTAGCTAGCAACTCAAGTACCAAGATCTGAGATTTAACACAACAGATGAATAAAAAGTGCAGCAGTAACTTGATCTTGCCAAATAGTGAGCCCGCATCGATGTATGAAAACTGTGTTATAACTTGTTTATAATTGTTTATTAATGATTTATAAAGTGTTTACAACCTAATAAATACCCTAAATATAAACAATTTATAAGTCCTTTATAAGGGTAGTCTTATTGTAAAGTGGTATCACCTTAAATTGTCTTTAAGTTTGAGTTACAAGTTCATCATCACTGCAAGAAAGTGTTCTTCAGGCTGAACATCATCATGAGGGGTTTGATCTGAACGTGTCAAGTCACTGTAATGATTTTACAATGCAAACACATCTCACTACCAACAACAGTGATTCGTACCTCACAGTTATATTGTGCGGTGCCCTCTGATGATCACACATCCACTCTCCTCTGTAAAGGTCTTTCCGGCTCTTTTGTTCACTCTGGCGTGAGCTGTGAGGCAGCCCTCTCTTAGTCCTGTCGTCCCCCATTGAAATCAAAATGAGTGTCGGACAAAAATTTTAGACAAGCTTTTGTGCTGCAGCGGGCCAACTGAAATGAGCTTTGCTCTGGCTCTCAGTGAATTATGATAGGGTACGTCTTCTGCTATCAGAGCTTTAACGGCTTAATGTGGATCCTCTTTTGCTGCTGTTGAAAAATAAGTGCATGATAATCAATTGGGATTCAAAGCCACGTTGTGTTGCGCTGGGCCGGGGTATGAATTTAAATAAATGACACCGTGGATCGTTCTCCTGCTGGGACAGAAAGTGCTTGCTGCTCTCTTTGATGAAATTAACTGAACTAGCTGAATAGAGAAAACCTAAAAAGTCGGAAAAAGACGATGGTGAAATGCATGCTTTATGGCACATTTTAAAATGTTTTAATTACTGTTTTGAGAAATTGAGATTCAAATAATGTGGGCAAATTGTATTCTGTAGGCTAATACCTCATAAAGTCAAAAAATGTTTTCTTGTTTTAGATGTTGGCAATGCATGCGAAAGTACCTTATAAATATTATACATACTATAAATTTCTACCCAGGGCAGTCCCTTGTCACCTGCAGTCTACCTGTCAGCTTAAAGTGGAGTTCTCATGTCTCAGTGCTGAAGGACATACAGCCGTCATTACCTGTTAACAAGCGTCTGAACATGGCAGTAATCATTTTCAGAGAACACACTAACTCAGGCCAGCAATAACAGCAAAATGTACAACGCGTTGTCATATCTAATTACTATTTCTCCCGAAACATTGCACACTGTGATTATTAATGGCACCATCATAATGCCAAACCAGCACAGCCCGAAACTCAAAACTTGCCGGTGCAATCCATTTTGCAGGGCCACATGGCAGGAGGTGAGCTGTGACTCCCATTCCAGAGAAGCATTTTGAAAACTTCAACTGCAACTGAAAAAATATCAACAATAGCCAACAGTAAAGTATATGTATATCTAGCCTGTTACAGTGAGTCTAATTAGGCAGGCACGGATTTATTGATGTTTCCATGTTGGGTAAAATGAAACTGGTTAAATGAGGCTCTTGCACATAAGGACTTCTGCCCATCACCTTTTTCACATAACACTTTAGCAGACACTTTCCAGAGTTGATCAGCACGATGGGAGTTGTGGGGCTTGAGTTTGTGCTTTTCTTGTAATACAAAAATGTCCCTAACCACCTGCTTAGTTTTCTAAGGTTAGGGGCTCCCTGAGACTCCTGGAGGCTGCTTCAGGAGGTAAAAATGAGGAATCATCTAATTTCAGTTTAATAGGATTTACTAAAAATGATCCAAATTAGAGAGTTTACAAAACAAATTAATAGAAAGTTCCACTTTCACCACCATTGATTGCCACCAGTGTTGGCAGTTACACAATTCAATATTATCAACAACAACAAAAAAATCTCCTCAAATGAGGCTCCATGGCCTAATGTGTGTCAATTTGAAGGTCCATTAGAAGAAAAGGATCACATTATGAAGGTATGTGTATACTACAGACTCCTGGAGGGCTGTGCGTAAAGGATAAATAATCTGCACAACATTCAGATTCCACCATAGCACAGGTAAATATTGTGGTGAGAGCTTGTTACATTTATAGCAGATTCGTGTTTAGTGGCCTCAAACTGTCAATGGTGATATCGAGGGTCCAGTCAATTTGATATGGTTTTGATGGCAAAGAATGACTCTCATCGATCGGGCTGGTACTTTGGGGCAGCTTTTGGTGCCACGGGTGGTGCTTTGCTCCACATGGCACATTGTCTCAACACAGAAAAAAAAACTTCCCACTGTTTTACAATGAAGTAAAACAAATTGGGTCAGATGTCCCATTACCTTAAAAGCACATCAGTGTGATGAGAATCTGCCCGCATGTGACTCCCTCCTGAATCTTCAGCCAGCATGCAGCCCAGTAAACTCCAACTGGTTATTGAAGAATGATAAAACAGGATGTTTAATCCTCAAAGGGAAATCCTACTGGAGGAGATCCTGGGCAGAGGAGATCGCGTTGCTGGGTGACCTTTGTCCTTCTTCCCGACTCATGCCTCATGCTGAGACGGAGAGACACTTTGATCAGGTCTGCCGAGGAGGCCGTATAGAGCCGAGAGGCCTGCGGTGCCCAGATTAACGTGACAGATGGAGATCTCGCTCAGAGATCAATGGCTGTCTGCCCCCTCCTCTGTATGTCGCTGTTACTGTGCCCCACTTGGAATGTGGCCTCAAAAGAACTTTAAGATGACTTCATTAATGCCGCGGAGACAATTCCAAGTTCTAATGGCTAATTTTATTGATTGTAATTGTTACTGCTTTTAATCGTTTAATTGTGCTTATTGTTTATTTGTCTCGTTGTCAATTCCTGCGCCTGTTCCCTTTCAACATTGTTAATTTCACCTTGTTTTTTCTAATTGATGTAGCCATGTGTTCTTCCTTTATTGCTACCTCCGAGCTTTCTCTGGTGGTTTTTGTTGTGTCTGGACTTATTGTAGTATGCCTGTACCTTGGCACCATTGTAAATGAGGGTTCTCTCTCAATGTGTTTTCTGAGGATTTAGATAAATAACACGTTGATGATGATGATGATGATGACAATGATGATGTTTTATCTGACCCATGGACAAACGTAGCGCTCTTTACCATCCCAGGCCAGTTAGTTAGCACGTCATCCATCACACTTTGTGTCCACAAACTCTGCCTCCCCAAGGTGGGTCATCAGCATCCTGAAATAGGAAACGATCGGGTATATTGAACGGCTGCGAATGTGTTGTACCGTATCGACACGGGACTGCAGCGCTGCCACCTCACGACACAGTGAGTCAGCGGAGAGCCCCTCGAGCCCCCCCCACACGGGTGGGAACACGTGGAGTCGCGGATCCTGTGCTGAAGTCGAACAAAAGGAGGCGAAACTGAAAAAATTCCAACGCTAAATTGGGAGACCCAGAAATGTCAGGAAGGATTGTGGTTTATCCCTCCGTGCTCCCCAAGTGGGCTGCTGCTGGGTACCACCTCAAAAGGTGGCGGGAGGAAAGGGCCGTGGTACTGCATGCCGTTACAGAGAGGCATAACTCTACTTTGCAGGTTGTGGGGGTGGGGGGGGGGGAAGCATTCAAACAGGGTCAGAGTAAATTACACGGCAAAAGCTTTTATAGTGAGGGAGTCATTCATCACAATGTGCCCTCTGTTTTCCGGTTGGTTCTGCTTTAGCAGCTGAGCCATCTTAGAGGAGAGGGTAAACAAGCTCAGGTAGATGCTTGTCTCCACAGCGGCCCTGCGTTACATCATGCTGCTGCTCTGAGACCCCTTCCAACCTTCTGCTGCTAGCCTCGTCTCTGCACGCCGGGCCTCGCTTCAACAAACACAAGCGTACTACACCGACGTTGTCAGTATGGGCTATCCCATACATGATTATAGCGTCATCAGGGAATGAAAAGGGGTTAATCTACTTGGCTCACATCCAAGGGGGTCTGTGGGTCCTTTATTGTGGCGGAGGAGGTGCTTACCAATTCATGGATTTACAGATTATACTCGTGATTATATTCCCGTTACTTTTATTTCTGCCGCTTGAATCTAAGATATTTCACTGAGGATTAAGCTGCACAACGCAACCTTCAGATTGAAATGAGCGGGAAAGACAGAGACGTTACAGGAGAAAAAAAGAAACCCATTGGTTGGGCGTCCTACAGACACAGTTGGCCGTGTCTGCGGGTGGGAAGCCGGATGTGGGTATGTGTCCTGGTCGCTGCACTAGCGCCTCCTCCGGTCAGTCGGGGCGCCTGTTCAGGAGTGAGGGGGAACTGTGGGGGGGAATAGCGTGATCCTCCCACACGCTACGTCCCCCTGGTGAAACTCCTCACTGTCAGGTGAAAGGAAGTGGCTGGTGACTCCACATGTATGGGAGGAGGCATGTGGTAGTCTGCAGCCCTTCCCAGATTGGCAGAGGAGGTGGAGCAGCGACCGGGACAGCTGTGAAGAGTTGGGGAGAAAAAGGAGGAACCCCCCCCCACACCCCCCCCAAAAAAACCCCAAACTCCAAATCCATTTGTTTTCCTGTAGAGTTACAGAAGTGAGTAACTCACAGACAGGCAAGCAGCAATGCAGTGCAAAAATATCTGTTAATGTAGCGGCCAGCACCTAACTACGGCTTTTGAATGCTGTTATCCATCGAGTGTATTGCACACTTCATTTCCTGGGTTGACATCAATAAAGTGTATTGAGCGGGCTGCTAATTGTAACTGTGAATGTTGTTAACTAGTGGATGCATTGTCGTACGCTGGGCGTTGCTGTCTGTGATTTGGTGCTCTTTCTGCACTGGCCTTTCAAACCGACTTTCCTTTGGGGCCATGAGTGGTTCTGCGTCATGCAAATATTATCATGCTCCCATATGGGGGAGAAGTGAGGAAGATGGAAAGGTGAATTTCAGAGCCGGTGTAACTTATTCTCATGCAAGACAGCCCAATTAAGACCCAATGAACTAGAAAAACCAGTCACCAAAATCACTTACAAGAAAAGCCGGGGTAGGAAAATCAG
Source organism: Lampris incognitus (assembly GCF_029633865.1). Lineage (NCBI taxonomy): Eukaryota > Metazoa > Chordata > Actinopteri > Lampriformes > Lampridae > Lampris > Lampris incognitus. The sequence goes on along the minus strand of NC_079216.1, from coordinate 19,022,713 downwards.
TAATCATCTCATTCGTGTCTGATTGACGATCTTTTCACCCACTTATAAAGTGACTAGTGAATGTATGAAAATATTCCCTAAGTCCGTTTCACAAGAACCTTCTTTCATGTAAACCATTTCAAAAGCATGTCACCACACATTAGGGAAAATAGGGACTATTGACAGCTGACCGACAGAACAATGACGGCTTATTGAGTCCCACCCCCCCACCCCCCAAGTGATCTTGACTTCTGCAATGTCAAGGACTTTTGGTCTGAAAGCCGTCATTCACATCCCTCCAAGGACTCTGCTTGTCCTGGTACACGCGATTCTCAACAGTGATTCAAAGAATTGCCCTCGGCCTCCTCAAACTCGAAAGAATGACGAGCTGTTAAGGTTCAAAAGACTCTCTTGTTCCCGTCTATTACAATTTGAGAGGCGAGTGTTCGCATCTGAGAAACTGAAACTGAGGGCTGAAATTTCCGAGACTATAATTACATTTTGAGTCAATACATGGCTTGGTCTTCATACCATGGTCATTATTGTTAAAGTGCAATCAAATCAAAGCCCATTCTTCTCCTAGTTCAGCTGTGAAACACCACAAAGTTAATGTTTCTGCAGCCGTGATGGTTTTATTGTGGAAAGCTTTGAATGAGTCAACAGGACTGACGTTAAAAAACAACGTCACAATTAATCACTGCACTGGCTTTATTTCATTTCTCCAAAAAAAAATTCCTTTTTTTATTTGCTTTCCAATTTCACCCCTAATTAAGCACTCAGCAGCTCACGGTGGCCTAAATTAATTGATATTTTTATGATTTCAGAGCCTTTGAACAACAATATTTAAGATTCAGTCACAACCAGAGATCACAGAAGCACGCACAAAGAAGGTCTGGAAAAAACAAATCTGCTTTTGTCTGATCACTAACTTGATAAATGATCATCTCTGCCACCTGCAGCAGAGAAACGCTTGATAACCAAAGACTGGAATTGAGAAAGTATTTGCATGACTCGGTGGGAAGCGACTGGTCAGCTCTTGATAAGCATCATGGGTAGTGCCATCGACCACGGGTTTTGCCTACTAAGTAAGATCATACAAAGGCACAATTCACCGTCTCCCTCTCGCTCCAGCTAGGCTGTTCAGAGGTCATCTTAGAGAGCCCATTTAAAAGATCAACATTCAACACCGGGACCCAGACTAGATGAGTTTGGCAGAAAACAAGTGAGGCAAACACTGCACGGCCTAGCTGCGTCCTGGCTCGTTTTAAAGCGTCGTCGTTCCCTGTGGAAGCTTAGCATCCACTAACACAACAGGAAAAAGATGCATGGCCTGGTCACGAGAGTCTTGTATCTCCAGCATGGGAGGAAGCCATTACAAACAACTCACCATGCTAGAACCTGCTCACGGCTGCCCTCTTACCTGGGGGGGGGGGGCAAAAAGAAGAGGACAGGTTGTGCAGCCCAGCGACAGCAAAGGTCATCGAAAGACTGCAGTGGTCTCTGGGGACAGGCTCCAAACAAGTCCACAAAAGCAGAGTCTCCCCACCCCCCTCCCTTTCTTTTTTTTTGGAAAACATGGGCGTCTTCTTAATGTATTATTAATGGCTTCCACCTCATAAATAACCTCTCTTTGTAGATTATTTGACATTGCCGGTGAATAATCCCGGAGTGTGGTTTTTTCTCATTAGCGTGGCTGCAGGGATAGTGTTTCCTCAGAGAGAGAAAGAGAGAGAGAGAGCGGGGTGAGGGAGAGAGAGTGTACATTGAGATTAAAGGTGCTTATGGTAATTGAATCCTAACGCTGATTTAGGGAAGAGCAGATACTTCGGAGAGTGTGTGTGCAATAGAGTATCAAGTACCACTCGCTAGGCTGCTTAAGGCAATGAAGTTCACATTCATATTGAGGAAACGGAAAAACAACCAACAACTACACTTCCCGGATAGAAACAGTGAAGCAGTCTGTCAGTCATGAGCTCTGCACAACTGACCGCTCTCATTTGTCCATGTCTCTCCAGATGTCCACTGACTCGCCTCTAAAACCCATCGGATTAACTTGAGAAGAAGCAGATGCATTGACTACAAACAATTTCCCCTTATGTGCACACTGTTTGAATGCTTTCTTGTTAGCATGTGAATTTGCATTTTAGGCTGCAGATCAGTCGTGTAAAAACGTTGTGTGGGACAGTTAAGACCACTACCACGCACCATACCACAACAACACAACTGTACTGATGCCATTCAAGATGAGGTGTCACCGACAAGAACCATTTACTTTCTTGTTTGTGTGACAACTTATCTTTAAACGTCCAGGTTTTCAAAGATATACTGGAACTGTGGGATAGGCTCCAGCATCCCCAAGACCCTGACAGCAGGGCAAGTGGTTTGGATAATGGGATGGATGTGAGGAAAACAATGTTGCCCACAACTCATTACTTCCTGTCAGGTCACGGGGATCCATCCTTAACACCTCCTGCACGTCCCACTGCTCACACACTTGTCAGCAGGCAGGATGACTGGAAATGTTTGAAGACAGAAAGACATGATCATTTACCACAATGCAATCTTCTTCTGCTTCTTCCGGCTTGTTCCCCATTTATCAAGGGTCGCCACAGCGGATTTTACAGTTTCCATCAGTACCCTGTGAGGGCACAGCACCAATGGCAGCTGTTGTTAACCCGGGCCTTGACCGCTTCGGCATGGAGCCTTGACCGATCCGGAATGGTCTTGTCAATCCACATTATTATGATTATTATTATGATTATTATGCTTCTTCTGGCTTGTTCCCCATTTCTCAGGGGTCACCACAGCGGATTTAACAGTTTCCATCAGTACCCTGTGAGGGCACAGCACCAATGGCGGCTGTTGTTAACCCGGGCTTTGACTGCTCCGGCATGGAGCCTTGACCGATGCGGAATGGTCTTGTCAATCCACATTATTATGTTTATTATTATTATTATTATTATTATTATGCTTCTTTTGGCTTGTTCCCCATTCCTCAGGGGTCACCACAGCGGATTTTACAGTTTCCATCAGTACCCTGTGAGGGCACAGCACCAATAGTGGCTGTTGTTAACCCGGGTCTTGACCGATTCAGCATGGAGCCTTGACCGATTCAGCATGGAGCCTTGACCGATGCGGAATGGTCTTGTCAATCCACATAATTCTTCTTCTTCTTCTTCTTTCGGCTTGTTCCCCATTTCTCAAGGGTCGCCACAGCGGATTTGATAGTTTTCATCGGTACCCTGTGAGGGCACAGCACCGATGGCGCGGTCTTGTCAATCTGCATAATGATTTGACAAAATGTTATGTCGGATGCCCTTCCTGACACAACCACTAACCCTATGGACAGGGGCACAAGTAAAGCACTGGATGCCATCCCAGTTTTCATAGACTTGTGCCCATGCCTCTTGCTAAATTTCCCACAATGCAATAGTTCGCGCTATAAGAGCATTGTGTTTATTTAGGTTTAACTTAATATCCTAGTAACTTAGCTTAACAACAACATCCCATATTCTTATGCAAGCAAGGTCGAGTATTCAAGTTCATGTCATACAGAGAAATATGAGTTACACCTCTACATGGTTTTTAAGGTGATCTTTAAAAGTTAGCGATTCGGGGCGTTTGGGTGGCGTAGCGGTCTATTCTGTTGCTTACCAACACGGGGATCCCGGTTAGAATCCCCGTGTTGCCTCCGGCTTGGTCGGGCGTCCCTACAGACACAATTGGCCGTGTCTGTGGGTGGGAAGCCGGATGTGGGTATGTGTCCTGGTTGCTGCACTAGCGCCTCCCCTGGTCGGTCGGGGTGCCTGTTCGGGGGGGGGGGACTGAGGGGAATCGCGTGATCCTCCCACGTGCTACGTCCTCCTGGTGAAACTCCTCACTGTCAGGTGAAAAGAAGCAGCTGGCGACTCCACGTGTATTGGAGGAGGAATGTGGCAGTCTGCAGCCCTCCCCGGATCGGCAGACGGGGTGGAGCAGTGAGCGGGACAGCTCGGAGAGCAGGGTAATTGGCCAAATAAAATTGGGGAGAAAAAAAAGGGGGGTAGAGATTAGATCAAGTGCAGGGTGAGGGTGATTAATTCACTCCAGTGAACATAACAACTCCCCATATAACTGCCCCGATGAGCAGCATCACTATGGATATACCAGTATTAAGAGATGAGCTTTGTAATTTGAATAGGTAGTGCCCGTTTTACACAGGACATTAAAACAACCGTTGACCCTTTTCAAATAGCAACAAGTAAGCAACTGCATAACTTAAGTCCTTGGCTGGCAAATAGGCTATTATATAATCTGCGAAGTTAGATAATGTTAAACAAAAAATTAAAGATGAAATTCATTTAATTTGTTGTTTCAGAATAGATATTTTGGTGTTTGGGGAGTGAGATTTTTAAATATCAGTGAAGAAGTGTTCATGAACTGAGGAGGAAGGAAATCAGCATGCTGGAGTTGGAGATGCTCCACTGTGCATGAAAACCACTCACCTTTCGGCGAAATTCGCCGTTTTGAATCCAAAATAGGTGACCTACGTGAATCGTGTAGATCCGATGAAAAAATATTTGGGGGGGGGGGTGTATGGACCGGACATGGAGTTATACACGAGAGCGCGGAGCCATGGTGAGCTGGCCTATCGAATTCGAATTCGCCTTTTTCATTGACAAAAACATTCCCCCTACGAGCGCGAGGGGCCTCGCGTCACCAGTCTTCTCTGGGAAGGTACCGCTACCCGATTGGTTCGTGAAGTGCTCGCGCAGCGAGTGCTTGTGCTGACCAAAGCGATTGATGGAGCAGCGCGCGGGGCTGAGCATTCCATGGGACTGAGGGAAGACGACTCTTTGGGCTAACGTTAGCTGACTGATGCCTGCCTGACTGAATTTGGTGAGCGTTTCAATCATTTCAATATTTTATGATGTATAACGTTACTCAGGAGCTCTGTTGACATAGCCTAGTCATCCATGATTTCAGGTAGCTAATCTATCACTAGCTCGAGATTTAATAAAGAATCCACGTGTCATCGACGCATACGTTAGCTATATTCCACACAGACAGGTGGAGAGATTTGCGTCTTGTGGAAATTGTTAGCTAGCTAGTTAGTAGGGTAACGTTGGCTAACGTTAGCTTACACCGTATACGCAACAGACTAAGTTGTATAGCTAACGTTATCCCACAAAAAGAAACACGATGAACATTAACTGTTGGCTAATTCTCAAAATCTCTAAAACCCATTTCAGGACGTGTGGACTGAGGAACTGGTGCGGTGGGAGGCTGAGGTAATGTTAACGCCTAGCTAGCTTTTTGTGTTCTAAGTTAGCTAACTCACATTGTAGAATCTGAGTCAACAAATTAGCTAACGTTACGTTAGCGAACGTTAACAATATCATAATTTCACTGTCTTATGTGTATGTGTCACAGGACAGGCTTATATCAAAGAACTGGACTGTAACCGTCGATTTATGAGTGGCACAAGCCTGGGGGCTCTCTAGTGCCTGGCTGTTCCAGGATTACGCTTAAGCGCAGGCGAGTGTAGCGAAATACATCGTGTAAGTTTACATTCACAGAATTATGTTGAGTAATGTTAGTCAGTGGAAGGGACGTAATGTTACTTATTAACCTATTAACTATATTGTAACTGTAAATGCCGGATACCTTTTAATCTGAAATCCAACTATGTATGTAGGCCTAATGTTGTGTGTAAAACAATTTTCAATTTTAGTCTGTGGGTTAGGGTAACGTTAGGCCTATAGTCTAAGTTACTTATCTGAACTTGTGAAACACTCGTTTACACATCTGATTTCAAGTGGACGGATATCTGTATAACATGTAACGTCAGATCCAAGTGTGAACAACCACCACTTATCAATTAAGCTAGAAGTCAACTCTACTAACGTTAACATTGTTTTTCCAGAATGAGTGTGTTAGGAGAGAAAGATGCTCTTCTTGTAAAACAAGTGGATGCAGGCATCAAATGCAGCTGGAATTGGTCGTGGCTTAAACTAGAAGGGAAAATAAGAGTGAAAGAACAAGAGCTCTCATTCCATCTGTCAGATGTCTTCCGGAAGATCAATAAACAAGGATTCGCACGGTGCATTCTCCGCCAAAAAGATATAAACTACACCCATACACATGTTGTTAGTATTCCTATCTTGTTTTGCCACTATTACCCTATATTAAAGCTGCGCTCTTGCGCATTTCATGAGAGAAGTTGTTCGTCTCGTTTCTTATATAGCATAATGTGAACATATACATACTGTCTTGTAATTATGCTTGATTTTTCTCTCAAAGCGCACCAGATTGATGCATTTAAATATAAAATGTTCAAAATTTTCTTCCGGGGGAGCATGCCCCCGGACCCCCCTAGAGGGTCATATCCTTCTCACCTTTTTCACCCCTGACCCGTTTTCATGCCTGACTGTGATGACGACGATTCAGTTTAAGTGCACTTGAAGTACAGCCATATTACTACTAAGCAAGAGCCAATTTATCAATGTAAGGATAATAAATCACAACAACACAAACAGTAGTGTGTGACAAATTACACCCATGTATGAAAGATACACCTGTGTGTGTGTGTGTGTGTGTGTGTGTGTGTGTGTGTGGGCCCTGACTGGGGTTCTGTTGCCTGTGTGTGTGTGTGTGGGGGGGTGTGTGTGTGTGTGGGTGTGTGTTCTTCCTGTTGCCTGTGTGCACCCATATGTGTATGCCTGACTTGTCTTTGTTGTGTGTGTGCGTGTGTGTGTGTGTGTGTGTGTGTGTAGTTCTCCCTGTTGCTTGTGTGCACTCGTGTGTGTATGTGTGTGTAGTTCTCCCTGTTGCCTGTGTGCACCCGTGTGTGTATGTGTGTAGTTCTCCCTGCTGCCTGTGTGCACCCGTGTGTGTATGCCTGACTTGTCTTTGTTGTATGTATGCGCGCACGCGCACATACAGTAGTCCTCTCTGCTGTGAGTGTGCCCGCATGCGCATGTTTGCGTATATGTCTGACTATCTTTAGTGAGCATGTGCGTTAGTGCGTGCGTGCACGGTGGACCTGAGCGCTGGGAAGTGAGAGCACAGATTCCCTGCCCCAGAGGCTGTGAGGTGCACAGGACAACCAGGCTATTTATAGCTGCAAGGAGAGAAATAATTCAGTGCGATCACAGAGCAGCTCATTCAACTCCTCCCTGACAGAAGAGATGAGGAGAAATGAAAAGATGAACCCCGTTCTCTCCTCCTTGCTCTCCGTGCGTGACAGGTGGGATGCGATATGAGTTTGAAGCCTTCGGGGCTCATTTCCCGGCCCCTTCTGTGGACTGTCAAAAGAGAGCACTTTGCAGATATGGATATCTTCCTCTGAATAGAGCAGGACAGACAGATCCACGGAGTTATGATGTCTTAATCTGACCCACAGCCCCCCTCTGTCTCCGTCAGCCCCCCTCTGTCTCTGTCAGCGTGGCTCCTCTCAAAGTGCTCACAAGGCCCACTGAATTGCTATCGGAGAAAAAGAGGTCCACCTCGGTAAGAATTAAAAAGTGCAATGGCTCTTATCCCTCATCGGCAATCAATCAGCCACAAGTAGACGTTTATCCAACTTTGTTTTTCATCTAGTCAAGAAAATTTCAACCGATACACAATTTCAAGCCTAAACTGATAGCGTGATGTCTCAGCTATGTCTGGTTTTGACACGCACAACCTATCTTTTAGGCAGCAATTATGTGCACTTCACCAACAAAACAGTTTACTGAGAGACTCGGGCTTCCCACAGACCTCGTTCAGTTTCAGTGCTGGTGCGGAAAAACAACAGAGGAAGAGCGGCGGTGCTGATTAACACATAGTACCGGCTATTAGGGGAGCGCGCGGGGGGTGTAATAATGAGGAAATAACGACACGAAAAACTTTGGATTTACCTACAAACGTTCTCCTCGCTGACCTGTGTGGAGACCAGCATGGAGGCTGTGGAGACGTCGCCGCTCCGCCGGAGAGCCAACTCGAACCGCTTCACCGCCCGGTTATCAGTTGCAACCCCGTGATGTCAACGGAGGGATGAGAAGAAAGAAGAAGTAGACGTATCCGACTCTACCCGACGGGAAAACTTGAAACCGTCTGAGCGACGCGCACCCACGGAGAAAAGAGAACGAGAGTTGGTTGGCGAGGGGCGCGGCGCGGCGCAGCGCGGCGGTTGCGTTCAACTGCGCTGAGCGTGTGTGCGCGACTTGAGCGCAACGCGGCGCCGCTTCTAAACCGGCGGCCGGTCCAACGGGGTGTGGGGGAGTCGGGGGTGGGGGCTCCGCCAGACAACAGTCGAAAAGCATGCTTACACAGTAGCGGGTGGATGCTTGCAACAGCTGAGAGTTTTCGCAATGTCTTGGAAAAAAATGACCGCCTCTTCCTTTGACCAGCCGTAGAAAAAGGCTCAGGATACGTTTCATGTTGCCTAACCTTCATTATGAGGACGTAAATCCAAATAAATGGTCTGTTTATAAGTTACTTTTTAAAAAAATTTATGAAAGATAAAATCCGATCCATATCATTAAAAAACAAACTCACTCCATAGGCAACAAGAGGGTTGCCATCTGGCGGTCCTTCCCTTTGTATTTGAGCGCCCTCTGTTGGCGTAATGAGGGACACAGCAGCAGGCCTGCTAATAAAGGCTCAAAATGCGACTGACAACTTGTCGATAGTCATTGGCTGTGGAAGAACCGCACGATGTGACTCAATTGTCTCGACTTCATTAAATTCAGCAACAATGACAACTAATGGCCACAAGGCTGAGATAATGGATAGCGCGCAGCACTATGGTGACACATATTGACTGAACTGAAAGGCTAATTCACCTGTTTTTCTTCCTAGTCTGCTTCATTGGGGCTCTTTCCGTTGCTACAGGGAGATACAGACATTGACTGCTCCCAGTCTCATATTTCAACAATGTGTCCCAAGGACAATGAGAAAATGTAGCGGCCACAATCTAGCATTTGCACGGGGGGATATAGATTTAATGATAAACTGCATTGTTGCTTCCAAATCCTTCAGTATTTCTCATTTTCTCTGTTGTCCATCGAGTAACCCAGCCACTGAGGATGCACAAGCCAGTGCATTCTTAGTGAGATGGTTTGGACATGTGTGGAGGAGAGATGCTGGGTATATTGGGAGAAGGATGCTGAATATGGAGCTGCTAGAGAAGAGGAAAAGAGGAAGGCCAAAGAGGAGGTTTATGGATGTGGTGAGAGAGGACATGCAGGTGGCGCGTGGCGCGTTATTATGGATCCCACTGCTTTTCTTGGCACTCTGCCTCCGATTGGCCAGTACTCGTTGCCTCCGTTGGTTGGGTTGGTTAAGGTTAGGGTTAGGGCGGAGCTAGGTTTAAGGTTAGCTAATCAGAGGCAGAGTAGGGGTGGGTCTTCCTAGAATCCTAGCGCCTGGATGCTACGCAGGGCGTGTCTTGCCAAGAAAAGCAGTGGGATCCATAATAACGCGCAGGTGGCTGGCGTGACAGAGGAAGATGCAGAGGACAGGAAGAGATGGAAACGGATGATCCGCTGTGGCGACCCCCAACGGGAGCAGCCGAAAGTAGTAGTAGCAGCAGTTGTATGCTTCTGGTGTGTTGCTTTTATGCTTATTCTAACACAATACTTGTACAAATTACCACCCTTCCTGCCTCCCCTTCCCTCCTCCCCACCTGGGTTTAGACTCATCTATTGGGACATCCCCCCCAGTCATACCCGGCAATTACCCCACTCTTCCGAGCCATCCCGGTCGCTGCTTCACTCCCTCTGCCGATCCGGGGAGGGCTGCAGACTACCACATGTCTTCTCTGATACATGTGGCAGAGTTGCCAGCCACTTCTTTTCACCTGATAGTGAGGCGTTTCACCAGGGGCACAAAGCACATGGGAGGATCACGCTATTCCCCCCAGTTCTCCCTTGCCCCTGAACAGGTGCCCTGATTGACCAGAGGAGGTGCTAGTGCAGCGACCAAGACACATACCCACATCCGGCTTCCCACCCGCAGACACGGCCAATTGTGTCCGTAGGGGCGCCCGACCATGACGGAGGTAGTAACACGGGGATTAGAACCGGCAATCTCCGTGTTGGTAGGAAATGGAATAGACCGCCACGCCACCTGGACGCCCTATTGGGACAACTTACGGTCTGTTTATTAAGAAGTTCAGTTATTACAGAGGCCACCCCTTTCCACAGTTCAAACGTGGTGGCCTTAGCTCCATTTACCCGGGCCGTGGACAGTTCTAATATGACCACATCTTGAAAGTATTCTAACCATGTTTTAGTATACAGTTTATGTGGAGGCAGCCATCACTGCACTATACGTTTTTTGGCCGCAGTTAGGCCCGCGAGCCATAGCGTGCATTGTTTCTCGTTCAGCTCCATTTGTGAGTCATAATTGAGTAAAATAGGAATTGGTTCCAGGGGAACAGGTTTGCCAATAACATCAGACAGAGTTGATGCCACTTTTTTCCAAGTCATAGACTTCTGGGCAATTCCATATCAAATGTTCTAGGTACGTTGAAGGAGCAAAGGTCACAGTTAGGGCTAGTAGTTTGATTCATAGGGAATCTCACAAATGGTGAATAATAAGCTCTTTGAGACAGCTTTAAGTGAATCAACTGATAATTGGGGTTCTTGAATGCATGGAATATGTTTTCCCAGACCCCTTCCCAGTTTATGTCTTCATCCTCAACAGCCAGGTCTCTGGCCAAGTTTTATTTTGTTTCATTTTACCTGTATGATAGGTAAAATGAAACAAATGTCATTACTTTTCTGTAAAATAGGTAAAATGAAACAGATGTCATTACTTTTCTAAAAAATATTTGTTCGTTTTTGTTTTGACTGTTTTTTGTTTTAATGGTGCTCTTCTGTTCTTCACGGCACAGTGGCACAGTGGTTAGCGCGGTCACCTCACAGCAAGAGGGCCCTGGGTTCGATCCCTGAGCTAGTCCAACCTTGGGGGTCGTCCCAGGTTGTCCTCTGTGTGGAGTTTGCAAGTTCTCCCCATGTTTGCGTGAATTTCCTCCGGGTGCCTCCCACAGTCCAAAGACTTGTAGGTCAGGTGAATTGGCCATACTAAATTGTCACCATAGGTGTGTGTGTGTGTGTGTGTGTGTGTGTGTGTGTGTGTGTGTGTGTGTGTGTGTGTGTGTGTGTGTGTGTGTGTGTGTGATGGCCTGGCAGCCTGTCCAGGGTGTCTCCCCACTTGCCACCCAATGACTGCTGGGATAGGCTCCTGCCACAAAGAGACGACCCACACACAGAATCACTGAGCAGAGGCAGGAGTTAGGCAAAAGAGTGACTTTACTGATAATTACATACAATCAGGCAGGATATGAAGCAGGCAGGGAGCACAAACAACAAGGGCCAACTGACTAGAATATATACTGGGGTGATGAAACAGATAAGCAACGAGTGTGGCAGAATGAGCAACTGATAGGCTGACAGATAATGCAGGGGGAGTGCCAGTGTACTGGTGGGAACAGTTGGCAGGCGCTGATTGGAGAATGAGCAGAGGGGTGTGTGCAGGAGAAGCAGCAGGAGGGAGGGGGCTAAGAGGAGCAGGAAGCTCCCCCAGAGTCCATGGCAGTACCCCCCCCCCACCGGATGCCCCCAGGTGTCCTATTGGGCTGGTCAGGGTTCAGATGGTGGAACTCCCTGATGAGGGTGGGGTCGTAGATGTCCCTGGCAGGAACCCAAGATCTTTCCTCAGGGCTGTAGCCCTCCCAGTCCACCAAATACTGAATGCTTCTCCCCCAGCATTGAGACTTGAGGAGTTTCTTGACAGTGTAGACTTCTTCGCCATCGATGAGCCGGTGAGGGGGATGAGGGTTGGCGGGCGGGGCAAGGACACAGGTGCGTACTGGCTTGATACAGGAGACTTGAAATGTGGGATGGATCCTCCGAAGGGTCCTTGGCAACTGTAAATGGACAGCAGAGGGATTAATAATTGTAGACACCGGAAATGGGCCCACGAACCTGGGAGTCAGCTTTCTGGAGGCAGTCCGGAGGGGCAGGTCCCTGGACGACAATCAGATCCTTTGTCCTATCCGGTATTGGGGGGTGATGGCAGTCAGTCTGTTCCTTTTGATGGGCTGAGGACCGCAGGAGTTGGGCACGAGCTCGTCGCCAGGTCCGGTGACATCTGCGGACAAAAGCCTGGGCAGAGGGCACAAGTGTTTCCTCCTCTTGTGAGGGGATCAGAGGGGGTTGATACCCAAAACAAACTTGAAATGGAGAAAGCCCCATGGAGGTGACAGGCAGTGAATTATGCACATATTCAACCCATGGAAGGAGCTGACTCCAGGAGGATGGGTGCTAGCTGACCATGCAGCGGAAGGTGCTCTCTAGGTGCTGATTGGCCCTCTCAGTCTGCTCATTGTTCTGTGGATGGAAACCAGATGACAGTTGGACCGAAGCAACTGTGAGAGTAAAGAAGGCTTTCCAAAAACGAGAGGTGAATTGAGGTCCCCTGTCAGAGACCAAAGAGGTAGGCAGGCCATGTATCTTAAAAACATGTTGCACCAGGAGTTAAGCAATTTTCTTAGCTGTGGGTATTTTACGGAGTGGAATGTAATGCACAGACTTTGAAAAACGATCAAACACAGTAAGGACAACTGTGTTACCCCCAGAGTCCGGAAGACCGGTGATGAAGTCCAGGGCTATGTGTGACCATGGTCGTCGTCGAATGGGCAGCGGATTTAGTAGTCCTGCTGGAGGACGATTAGACAGCTTCCCCTGGGCACAGTTGGGACAGGCAGCTACATGCTCCAACGCATCCTTCTGCATGTGGGGCCACCAAAACCTCTGGCGGAGACTAGCCAAAGTGCGTGAGACCCCTGGGTGGCAGGCAAGTCTAGACGCATGAACCCACTGGAGAACATGGTAGCAGACAGACACAGGGACAAACAGCCTTCCTCTAGGTTCATTACCTGGGGACAGATGTTGACAGAGTGCCTCCAGTACCTTTTGCTCAACAGAGAACTGGGCAGTAGCGAAGAGACACTGGCTGGGCAGGATTGTGTCAGGTTCAGAGAGTTCCCCCTCCTTGACAAACCATCGTAACAGGGCATCCAGCTTCACATTTCTGGCCCCTGGATGGCAGGAGAGGGTGAAGTTGAAAAGTGAGAAGAAAAGTGCCCATCTTGCCAGCCTGGAGTTGAGACGCATCGCCGTCTTAATATACTCCAGGTTCTTGTGGTCCATCCAAACCAGGAATGGTTTCTCCGCCCCCTCCATCCAGTGTCTCCACTCCTCCAATGCCATCTTGACAGCCAAGAGCTCCCCATGTCATAATTTCTTCTGTGGAAGACAAACAGTGAGAGAAGAAAACACAGGGGTGCAGCTTATTATCCTTGGGGGACCGCTGAGACAGGACAGCCCCCACTCCCACATCAGAGGCGTCCACCTCAACCACACACTGGAGCTGAGGATCAGGTGTGATGAGGATAGGAGCGGGGGTGAAGCCTTTCTTCAGCTTAGAAAAAGCCTCCTCTGCAGCAGCTGACCAGGAAAAGGGAACCTTGGGGGAGGTAAGAGCGGTTAGTGGGGCAGCAATGGAACTGTAACTATGTATAAACCTATAGAAATTAGCAAATCACAGGAACCTTTGAGGCTCCTTCTGGGTGGCAGGCGGGGCCATTCTAGCACCGCATTGACTTTGGCAGAGTCCATCTCCAACCTCCCAGCAGACACTACAAACCCCAAGAAAGGCCTTGTCCTGGTGAAGGCACTTCTCAGCCTTCACATACAGCTGGTTCTCCAGTAAGCATTGCAGGACCCGCCTCACGTGCTGCTGAGGAGACTTAGAGAATATCAGAATATCATCCAGGTACACATAGACAAACTGATTAACCATGTCCCGCAATACGTCATTAACAAGGGCTTGGAAGACAGCAGGGGCATTCGTCAAACCAAAAGGCATTACCAGATATTCATAGTGTTCACTGGGTGTGTTAAAGGCTGTCTTTCACTCGTCTCCCTCACGAATGCGCACCAGGTGATAAGCATTGCAAAAGTCCAATTTGGTGAAGATGGTCACTCCCTGCAAGTTCTCAAAAGCAGAGGAGATAAGTGGCAATGGATAGCGGTTCTTAACTGTAATGTCACTGAGGCCCCTTTAGTCAATGCAAGGCCAGAGGGAATGGTCTTTCTTCTCCACAAAAAAGAAGCCTGCACCTGCTGGAGAAGAGGATGGCTGGATAATGCCTGTAGACAAAGCATCACTAATATATTTGTTCATGGCCTCCATTTCAGGGGCTGTGCGACAGTGAAGCCTACCCTTAGGAGGTGATGTTCCGGGCTCAGCCGTATGGCCAGTGCCGAGGAAGAGTAGTGGCACGTGACTTGCTGAATACAGGTTTTAAGTGCAGCTATTCAGCTGGCATTGCCGACAGGTCTGGAAACTCCTCCAGTGGCTCCATGATACTACCTGGTGGCAAGGCTGACAAAAGACACTGCGACAAACAAAATGCTCCAACTCAAAATGGTGTTAGTAGCCCAGTCAATTTGGGGATTGCGCTTAACCAGCCCGGGATACCCCAACATTAGGGGGACCTGAGGAGTGTCTATCAGGTGCAAGGGAATTTTTTCACAATGATTGCCAGAAAGCAGGAGTGTTACAGGTTCCGTTACATAATTTACCTTAGTGAGAGGCCGGCCATTGAGAGCGTTGGCTTGCATGATTTGGGCTAGCGAGTCCCAGTTGCCTGAACAACGCTCTGTCAATCGTGCTTTCATCTGCACCAGAGTCCAGCAGCACGACAATCTCCAGTCGTTTATCTCTCCATTGAAGGGTGGCGGTTAGTAAAGCGCGTTTGGCGGAAGATTCGGAGAAGGGGCGGACACTCACCAGTAACTCCTGCTCTACTGGCGAGCTTTGAAGGCAGGAAGTGACATAGTGTCCCGGCTGGCCACAGTAAAGGCAGGAGCCTCTGGTGATGTGCTGTCGTCGTTCTGCTGGAGGCAACCATGTGTGGTCCACCTGCATAGGGTCAGGATCCAAAGGGCTCAGGGCTGGCTCTGCTGCTGGTGATCTACGGGGGGGAAATGGTGGGCGTCTGGCTAGCCTCTCTTTCTGCCTCTGTGTTCACCTGGTATCAATGTGAATGGCTAGATCAATAAGTGAGTCTAGCGTAGCAGGTAGTTCACAGGTGGATCCTCCTTTATAGCTTCAGAGAGTCTATTCAGAAAGGCACCATACTGAGCCTCCACATTCCAAGAACAGCTAGCAGCCAATATGCAAAAGTCAATGGCATAATCAGAGACTGACCTCCTCCCTTGGCGTACCTGCAACAAGACTCGTGCCGCCTCTCTGCCACTGACGGACGTGCTAAACACCTTCCTCATTTCCTGAGTGAAGCTATCCAGGGAGGCGCAGACAGGTGAATTGGCTTCCCAAACTGATGTCCCCCACTCCCTCGCCCTCCCATCCAAGGGTGATGATGTAGGCAACTCTGGAGCGATCAGACGGGAAGGTAGATGGCTGTAGCTCAAACACCAGAGAGCACTGTGTTACTGTGGCCATTTCCTGCTGTGTTGAGAGCGGAGCCTTGCTTGTCCACTAGAGCGCAGAGGTGTTGAAATTCTGCTGGGTCCATTCCTGGCCAGATCATACTGTCACAAATCAGAGACGACCCACACACAGAATCACTGAGCAGAGGCAGGAGTTAGGCAAAAGAGTGACTTTACTGGTAATTACATACAATCAGAAAGGATACGAAGCAGGCAGGGAGCACAAACTAAGATCTGGTAAACAACAAGGGGCAACTGACTAGAATATATATATATATATATATATATATATATATATATATATATATATATATATATATATATATATATATATATATATATACACTACCGTTCAAAAGTTTGGGATCACCCAAACAATTTTGTGTTTTCCATGAAAAGTCACACTTATTCACCACCATATGTTGTGAAATGAATAGAAAATAGAGTCAAGACATTGACAAGGTTAGAAATAATGATTTGTATTTGAAATAAGATTTTTTTTACATCAAACTTTGCTTTCGTCAAAGAATCCTCCATTTGCAGCAATTACAGCATTGCAGACCTTTGGCATTCTAGCTGTTAATTTGTTGAGGTAATCTGGAGAAATTGCACCCCACGCTTCCAGAAGCAGCTCCCACAAGTTGGATTGGTTGGATGGGCACTTCTTTGAGCAGATTGAGTTTCTGGAGCATCACATTTGTGGGGTCAATTAAACGCTCAAAATGGCCAGAAAAAGAGAACTTTCATCTGAAACTCGACAGTCTATTCTTGTTCTTAGAAATGAAGGCTATTCCATGCGAGAAATTGCTAAGAAATTGAAGATTTCCTACACCGGTGTGTACTACTCCCTTCAGAGGACAGCACAAACAGGCTCTAACCAGAGTAGAAAAAGAAGTGGGAGGCCGCGTTGCACAACTGAGCAAGAAGATAAGTACATTAGAGTCTCTAGTTTGAGAAACAGACGCCTCACAGGTCCCCAACTGGCATCTTCATTAAATAGTACCTGTTAGAGCCTGTTTGTGCTGTCCTCTGAAGGGAGTAGTACACACCGGTGTAGGAAATCTTCAATTTCTTAGCAATTTCTCGCATGGAATAGCCTTCATTTCTAAGAACAAGAATAGACTGCCGAGTTTCAGATGAAAGTTCTCTTTTTCTGGCCATTTTGAGCGTTTAATTGACCCCACAAATGTGATGCTCCAGAAACTCAATCTGCTCAAAGAAGTGCCCATCCAACCAATCCAACTTGTGGGAGCTGCTTCTGGAAGCGTGGGGTGCAATTTCTCCAGATTACCTCAACAAATTAACAGCTAGAATGCCAAAGGTCTGCAATGCTGTAATTGCTGCAAATGGAGGATTCTTTGACGAAAGCAAAGTTTGATGTAAAAAAAATCTTATTTCAAATACAAATCATTATTTCTAACCTTGTCAATGTCTTGACTCTATTTTCTATTCATTTCACAACATATGGTGGTGAATAAGTGTGACTTTTCATGGAAAACACAAAATTGTTTGGGTGATCCCAAACTTTTGAACGGTAGTGTATATATATATATATATATATATATATATATATAATACAGTGAGTCAAGTAAATTATTTAAGACAGTACAAGCCTGTTTCATGCCATAAGCAATCAAAATGAAACAGGCTTGTACTGTCTTAAAGAATTTACTTGACTCACTTGATTATTTTGCTCCTTATTTGTTGAGCACTTTCCCTACTATTGAGTGTTTCTTTTAACCCTTTTTTTAATTTTGCAATTACAAAGCACTACAAGCTATATACATAAACAGATCAGATACAATTAAAACACTTGTCAGGGCGAGGGAATGCATATTATAAAGATGCCACAAATACCATCACAATAGTATGAGACCACAGATGAGTACAGAAGTATAGTTTTCACTCCTTTCATATTGGTAGATGACCTAATAGTATCCAAATAATGTTCAAGTTCATTCTTGAATGCAGTGAAAGAAAGTTTATAATTTCTAAATTTACATTTATTAATATGAAATTTGGCAAGTAAAAAATATAAGATTTACAACAGAAAATTGGTCAGCCTTCTCCTTCTTAAATCAAAGCCAAGAAGTACATTTTCAAAGGTAAAGAAAAGATGGGCAATAATGTGTATTTGAATAAAATAAAGGACATCAGACCAAAACTTTTTAGTATGCACAATACCAAAATAGATGCAGAGCAGTTTCAGGCATAGTAACACAAAATGAGCAACCAATACCAATATCATTGTTAAGCCTTTTAAGATATAATTTAGCAGGGTAGAATCTATGAATCAATTTAAACGTGATTTCTCTCACTTTATTAGTTAACAGGTATTTGAGAGGTGAAGTTCAAACTCTTTCCCAAGGAATATTCTCCACAAATTTGTCCCAAAAGAATTTTAGATACGGTATTGATACTATATCTCTTTGGAATGAAGCTCAATACATCTATTTCTACTTTTATGATCATTTGAAAAACACAGTTTACCAATTACAAATTCATCCAGCTCTATAGAGGGAACAACAGAAACAGTTAATTTTGAGCCTCTTATCAGCATCAGAGCACCAGAAGGAATGGCATCAAAAACAACTGCATACTCCTTTGGAGGTACTGGTATTTGAAATTTTGATAAAAATTCAGAGTAATTCAGCAAGTGACCTTCTGAGTTGAGCAGTTGACCCACCAACCTAATATCATTGTTAAACCAGTTTTCAAAGAATAATGAGCGATTTTTATAAACTACTATATTCCTGTTGTTCCATATAAAGTATTTATGAGGAGAGAAATTGTGTTTATATAGGAGAGACCAAGCCAACAGTGATTACTTAGGAAAGTTTGATAATTTTATGGATATTTTGAGAATATCTAAAGTTGCCTTGTAGAACAAATTTCAGGCCATCTATTTTAGAAAAAAATATGACTGGGGATGAAATTCCATAAGGAAGCAGTGTTTCTGATGAACTGTCTTATCCTCTACTACTTTCGGCTGCTTCCGTTAGGGGTTGCCACAGCGGATCATCTGTTTCCATTTCTTCCTGTCTTCTGCATCTTCCTCTGTCACACCAGCCACCTGCATGTCTTCCCTCACCACATCCATAAACCTCTGCTTTGGCCTTCTCTTTTCCTCTTCCCTGGCAGCTTCATATTCAGCATCCTTCTCCCAATATACCCAGCATCTCTCCTCCACACATATGCAAGCCATCTCAATCTTGCCTCTCTTGCTTTGTCTCTAAACTGTCCAACCTGTGTGGTCCCTCTAATATAATCATCCCTAATCCTGTCCTTCTTCATCATTCCCAATGAAAATCTTAGCATCTTCAACACTGCCACCTCCAGCTCCACCTCCTGTCTTTTTGTCAGTGCCACTGTCTCCAAACCATATAACATAGCTGGTCTCACAACCATCTTGTAAACCTTCCCTTTAACTCCTGCTGGTACCCTTCTGTCGCAAATCACCCCTGACACTGTTCTCCACCCACTCCACCCTGCCCGCACTCTCTTCTGTCTTCTGAGTCATGGTGGGTGGGAGAGCTCCTTTTTGTATACTTTCTAAAAAAAAAAAAACTAACCAAAAAGGGGGATAATTGTTCAGCAAACATTTTGTAGAATTCGGCAGTAAAGCCATCATTTCCAGGTGATTTGTTATTTTTCACATCTCCTATCACTTTTTCAACTTCCCCAATATCAATTGTATAATCACATGAATTCCTATCATCTGTGAATAAGACTTTACATTGAGTGATTGAGTCAAGAAAAGCTGTGGCTGCTTCTTCAGGGTATTTGGACTTGTAGAGATTGCTGTAAAAATTGGCACAGAAAGAAGCAATTCCTCTAGGGTCATTAACTATGTTATTATCTATTAGTAATTGATGTATAGTGGAATTATCAACATTTATTTTTTCCAGTTTAAAGAAGAGGAATTTTATTCCCCCTCCTCCATCCGTCTTTTCCTAGATCTAATAAATGTTCCTTCTGTTTTAATTTTATACATATTCATAGATACCCTGTGACATCACTGTGTTTTAGCGCTGCCATTTTTGTGTCCGGGTCACAGCTGCACAACCACTACTGCCAGAGTAGACTAGTTGTGATTCTAGAGTCTCTAGACACAAAAAAAGTCCATACAATATGCCCGGGATATGTTGTGCTGTTGGCTGTAACAACAGTTGTCAGAGAAACCCCGGATTACAATTTTATTCAATCCCAAAGGAGCTAGATCGGCGGGAAAAATTGCCGGCTTCAATCAGAAGGGACCACTGGCAGCCAACTTCCAACTCCAGATTGTGCAGTCAACACTTTGTCACCGGTAAGTTACGTTTGCCTTTAACTTAGCCAATTATTACACTAATCACTTGCCCAGCTAATTTTTAAAAAGGAAAGTGTTATTAAACCCAATAGTTCTACCCTTACTTACCTCTGCACTTAGTTAAATATACAGTAAGGTAGAGAGGAACACGGGAGCAACCTGGGCAGTTGAATCCTTTTTATTAAGGTGCAAGTGAAAGCACCTTCTTTCACTTGCACCTTAATAGAAGGGCCTCAACTGCCAGGGTTGCACCAGTGTTCCTCTCTACCTCGATGCTTGTCCTCACTGAGAAGCACCGGATTGCCGATCAGCAGGTGTGCGCTGAGATCACCCTTCTTGTTAAATATACATTACAGTACTTACTTGCAGCACAAAGGTGAATAAGAGAGAAAAATGTCTGAGAGAAAAAGATGAAAGGGAAATTACCTTGCTTAGGTTGGTCAATATCTTGATGGTATGCACACATAATATTCTACCATTCTTGCCTCTCTGTCTGCTTAGTAAGAAAAAAATGACAATTAATGGTTGTCTTTACCTTTCTTTCAGGATTTCTGAAAGCTAGTCCAAGACTGACTCCCTTTCATAGCTTTCTGTTAACACTGATGAGAATGAGGCTCAATTTACCTCTATATTTTTTGTTTATTTATTTTGTATGTCTAAGACAAGTGTTGCCAGAATATTTAATAGTACATTAGATGTCATGTATGTTAGACTGTCACCACTTATATTTTGGCCATCAAAAGAACAAATTTTGTCAGTCAGTCTGCCCATCTGTTTCAGGGATAACTATAGCAACTACACTTCTATCACTGACTGTTTTGAAAGAAGAACTTGAGAGCTCAAAGAACTTGAGAGCTCGTGTACAGACATACTGTCAGTACAAGCATCACAACACTAAAATACCTGATATCAATAACACCACAGGGTGTTATATCCTTTGTGTCGAATGGCTGGGGTGGACGCACAAGAGACAAGCCTATCACAGAAAACTGTGGATCTCTTGAGAAATTGTCACCAGGAGATGTCATTCTTGCATAGAGGCTTCAATGTCAACGATATGGTTGGCCTGTATTGTGCACAGTTTAAAATACCAGCATTCATCAAAGGCAAGCAGCAACTGCATCCACTGGAACTACAAGCAACAAGGGGACTGGCTGCCATCAGGATCCATGTGGAAAGAGTCATCAGCCTGGTCAGGAACAAGTACACCATCCTTCAGACCACCATCCCACTGTCTCTCTGCCAAGCAGCCACTCAAGGACAACCTACCTCCCTTGACAAGATGGTAACAGTTTGCTGT
Organism: Lampris incognitus; assembly: GCF_029633865.1. NCBI lineage: Eukaryota > Metazoa > Chordata > Actinopteri > Lampriformes > Lampridae > Lampris > Lampris incognitus. The sequence continues at coordinate 19,001,637 of NC_079216.1, read as the reverse complement.
GCTCTTTGTAATATTTGCCCATCTGTGGTCCCCACAGAATAGACAGGCAGCAGCTGCATGTAAAATGTAAAACTGATACATCACGGTAATAAATGTGACCTTTACTGTAACCTGTGGACTTATTGTATTTGGCTTTAAATAAACCAACAGTAATAGAGTTTACTTTAATACAAAAGCAACCTTAACGTCTCCAGTAGTACATCATTCATTTCATAATGTCTCCTACGATTTAAAAGAGTAATTATGTAAGGGTTAGAAATCATAAGTTGTCTGCCATCTAGCATATATTAGTGAGGGAAAGTTAGGAAAATCTGGGAAGTAAAGCATTACCAAGAAATTTCTTCATGAATGTGTTCATAGAGGTGTGTAATAACATGTATTAAAATGTTGAAATTCAACTCCAGGGGGAACCCCTGAAAAAACCTGATCAAAGTTGGGGTATTGACACCGGTATTAAAAAAAATCTACTTCCGGTTTAGGAAAAAAGGCTACCAAAACATTTTTGTACATAATTTTCTGAACAAAAAAGTCTCTTGGGGTAAGTCTCTAACTCACTCGTGTGATTTTTTTTTAATGATTTTTAAAAGATTTTTTATTCTTTTTATTTTTTTATCCCGTTCTTAAGGCCTTTCCATCCACCCCTTCCCAGTGAGAGACCCTTGTTCTTTAATTCATCTATTCTTTTATTTTCATTTTTTGATTTGAAAATATTGTAGTAAAATAGAGAGGAAGTGGGGGAGGGGGGTAGTCCGGGTGAGGGTGATTTTTTTGAAAAAGATTTAGATAAATCATTTTTTATCATAACAAATCACAGCAATGCTGTAGAGACTTACTTTTTTTCCATGATTCTGAGTTGATTGCTAGCATTTAATTTTCTCTAGATCTACTCCTTAGTGGAATAACTGCCATGCCAACTTTTGCATATATATTTTTTTGCATTTATTACAATAGTTGCAATAGTCAGAGAAAATCCATGTCAAATGCTTCACAAGTCAATGTCTGAGCCTTCTTCAAGACCATCATGAATACCATTCTTGCATGTAATGCCTTTACAAACTCCACATGCTGAGATGCACTTGACACCATTCTTCTTGCAGCTGCATCGCCTGTTGCTGCAATCTCCATTACAATTACAGCTTGTGAACTGGAGGAGCTCTTCAGGAGCCATTGGGTCTAGTGTTGGAACTGGCTCATAACCATGAACACCGAATGTCCATCCATAGTCACTGGGGTCCAGAGACATGCTCTGTAGAATAATCCAGTCCCGGGTCTGTAGGTAGGCACGGAGAGAATGCTGTGCAGCCGCACCCTCTGTTGGAGGTAAAGTCTCTGGTTTGATCAGCCCAGCCGCTGCCTTCCATGAGATAATGGTGTACCGAATTTCACCCAGAGTAGTACCTGGTCCATTGTAAATATATTGGAAGATCGCAGTTCCAGCCTGAACCACTGCACCCTTGGTAGCATGAATGTCCATGAAGATGTCCATATGTTTATCAATGTCCCCTGCACAAAACCTAAAAAAGTCCATTTCAAGGTTTTTTAAAGATATTGCAATATACAAATATTTCACTAAAATACAATTACTTTTATTATTATAGGCCTACTATTAGTACCTGTCAAACAGAGTTGTTTTCCCATGGCCAGAAATAGCAGAAACTGTATCACACCCAGTGAACGCATGACAAAAGAGCAGGTAGCGTCTCTTTCTTTCTGAGAGAGCTTCCCGGATCTTCCGGACGTCATAAGAGCCCTTAGATGTGGTTAAGAAGAGTGGGTGGTTGGTGCTTGAGCTATGGTGCACCAGCATTACCAGCACGTCTGTGTCTTCTGCTCGCAACTGTAAAGAGAGCATGTGAAAATATTTTAAAAAATCAAAACTCTTATTTTAAAGTAGTTAAGCAAATGAAATTTAAATATCTACACAAACTACTGACCTCAACAGAGCCTCTCTCACAATCATTGTCAGTCTACTCCACAGTGATGTTAAGTTTTCTGAACGTTGAGGAGAGGAGGTGAATGAGTTCACGCTTGTTATGGATGTTGTCCAAGAACTTTGCTCTTGGTGTCCAGTGCATCATATCTGGTTGAATCTGGAGATCACAGCATGATTTCTTGCTACGTCGGATGTGGTCATGATCTTTTGGTGATCTGTTATAACCATCAAAGACCACAATGATCCTTTGAGAGTTATAGCCAAGATGCTGCACGTACCTTAGGTAACTGTAAGCAATCTCCTGCCAAGTCTGGCCTTGTTCCCACTTCACCATGTAGAGAAGCCATCCTCCATCAACCACCAAAGTGGAACAGGGTTGGTTAGTGAGTTCAAGTGGATCAGTCAACTCCTTCAGGCTAGTTCTGGAAAACCCTGCCTTGTTTGCCTTGTTCATTTTGTGATCTTTGTTGCTGAAAAGGGACAATGGGACGGGAGTTAGCTCATACTCCCAAGCTTGTCTCAACTGTCATATCCCGTTGAGCAAAAATGATCAGTCGGTTGAACAACTTGAGTGAGTGAAGATGAATCTTCTTCTTGTTGATCTTGGGAATCTTTCTGAGTGATGACAGGGCTTGTACCTTTGACTTCACCTCCATGGTTGATGTTGCTGACTGTCCATCCAGCTTTATCTGCATCTCTCTACCTACTTCAGCTGCTCTCTCCACATTGACTGAGTCATCCCCCGTGCTTGTGAATCCTGTAGAGAAAGATACAAGCATATTCTTGTCTCGATCGTGGTCGAATGGGTTGTTCTCTTCAAACCATTGAAGGGCAAGTTCAACTGCTTCAGCATCCAGCTTCATTTGTGTTTTGCCAAGGTCTCTGTGGAGTGGTGCATGTCTCTTTACATTTTCTTCCATGAGCTGGTTGACATTGGAGGAAGTGACTTAGGGTGAGCACCCAGCACTTGTGGCTTGAATTACTGTTTCTCATCCTCCCTCTGCTCAGTCCACCTTCTGATTTGGCTGCCTTCATTAATGTTTGCTCGATGCCGATGTCACACCTGCTGCCAGACCAGTCAAGGCTTGAGTAACGTATAACATGGTTTCCATGGGTAGTGAAACTTTCAAAGGTCTCTTTGTAAGCAGGTAAAATGTCAAGTTCCTTCATAAGTTGACAGTACAGCCGTGCGCCTTTGGCATATTGATGATGGCCCGCAGCAGCAAAGATGTCCAGCATCTTGGTAGCAATTCAGGACAGGTGTCCATTGTAGTCTGCAAGCTGCTCAGTCCGGATGAACATCTTGATCACATCTACCATGTGGTGGTACTGCACCCAGAGTGTAGGGGTTCTTCCTCCTTCAGCAAGTCTTTTGAACTTTTCTTCAAACCTCTGCTCAAACAGTGCCACTCGTGAATCTGTGTGTCTGGCTCCCATCTTCCCATCCACAACCTTCTTAATTAAGGTCCTCATTTCACCAAGCTCATCTTCGTTGAAGATATGTTTCATGGTGTGTTGATAGATGGCTGCATCAATGAGGAGGTGAGCACGGATTGCCTTGTCAAAACACCCTCCATCCAAGATGTGGCTGGCTGTCGTACTTCCTGGATAAATCAGCTGGACCAGTTCTAGTAATCCAGAATCTTCCATGATATTACCTATGGATCCAAGGTAGGACTTCAGCAGGTGAAATCCGCCCAGCCTCGGCATTACAGGTATATTGGCCTGCTTTATGATGTCCACAGCCTTCAGCCAGATTGGAAGATCAAACGTCACAATAGTGACCCGGTCTGCAGAGAGTCGCATGCACTCTTTGAGTGTGGTGAAGATGGTGTTGTGGTCATTAGGGTCACCTTCAATGACTGGGAGGTAATCAATCTGTGTGCTCTGTTTAACATTGTCTGCATGGATACTCTTCATCCAGCCATTCCAGTTGGGGTGTGGGAAGTCAGGATGTTGAGCTTTGATCACCCACCCTGCTGCCCAGAGTGTATCACCTGGTGTGAGGAGAGGCTGGTTGTGCATCACAGAAGAGGAGAGCTCAGCAATGGAGAGAAGCATGATGGAGCTGATTCCTTTCTGTTTCCTGCTGGTGAATGGGAGTATCTTTACTTGAGCTCCTTTCAGGATTTTAGCTTTCTCGTGTGCCTTTAATTTCACCCTGTGGACAGCAGCTTTAATTTGTGGATCTGGCAAAGGTGGTGCTGGAGAGGTGACTTTGATCCAACCCATTGAATGAAACGGGGTGTTTCCACTGACAGAGACAATGTTTAAATCTATATTGTCCCCAACGAACTGAGTGACTGCATTGTTTGCTTCCTCAACCTCCATGGAGACCACCCGATTGTCACTTTCACTGGCAGTCGGAACCGTTGGATCCTCAAGTGCGGCATCAATCGCAGCCTCATCATTGATCTGGTCATCAGTTCCTTCTACAATGGTATCAAGTGTGCCAGATTTATCTGGGATGCCATCTCCATTCCTGTCATTGAGGAAGCAGTATTTGTAGTTTTGTGTCTCGGAGTAAGATTCAGTGTATCCTAGCTGGTGTAACTTGTCGATCATCCATTTTGACCCAAATCTATGATCAAGTTGTATGGCAAGCCCCATTTGGTATGGCAATACTCCTGATCAAGGCCGACAAGCCTTGGTAAAGTTCTGCCCCCAAACAGCTACTCTTTCATCGGTCTTCACTATTGGTCTCAAGAACATCTGGAGGCTCTCAGGAACAAGTGCCAGCTGACTCTGGATATCAGCCATACTGTATGCAGTGGGGTATGACTTTGGATCTAGATTAATCATGGCGATGTCGTTGCATATGAACTTTAGTGCTGTCTTTATGATTTGTGTCTTCTCATCTCCTTGCTGAAGATTAGCATGATGCTCTTGCAGAATGTTGCTTGTGTTATCTTTGAGGCAGAGTACATCTGACCTTTTCGACTGTGATGTGAAGTACAGTGTGTCATTATATTTCTCTTGAAGTTTCATCCTTAGCCATTTCTTTGAATAAGAGAGGCTCTTATCGGGTGACTGATCAAACTGCTGCATCTTTTCGTGGACTTGGTCAAGCGTCATCACCCCATGCTCGAGTTCTGTGTCTAGCCATTCGCATAATTCAATAAAAACCAACCTCTCGCTCATCATCTATTTTCTTTTGACCTCTCTTCCTTGGTCCTTCATCTGCAGTCTTGGAGTAAGGCCTGCCCTTTTCAAAAAGAAGTTTGCAGCGCAAATGATACAGGTTTCTTCTGCTACAAAGTCATTGATCCCTTCCAGATGTCCAAGGACTTCTGTGCCCCAGTCATCTCCACGACTCCTTGCTATCTTCAGCAAGCTTGCCTTTAGTCTATCTGCAGTCACATTATCAGGCACTCTGTGTTTCTTTCTAGCGTCTGCTGGTTTATGTTCGTAGAGATGAGCGGGTTGGTTGCAAAGAATGCATACATTCTTGTACAGAAGCTGAATGGACCGTGAACTTGAAGAGGTGCATGCAGTTGATGCACTGAACTCAGAGCAAGTGCGCCTTCACTTCAGCTTTGCTGTCTCTTCCTCTGCCTTTGATGCTTGAGCTGACGTCTTGGTGACCTTGACAAACTTGTTGTACAAATAATCTTTACACTTTATGTGGTATCTAAGTCTTCCTTCATTTTCATCCTTCTTCATACGCTCCAAAATTGTAGCATTTTCCATGGCTTCTGCATGTTTCAATAAAGTAGCGTAGCCTTTAGAAGTTCCTTGCAAAAGCCTCTCACCTGCAGTTTCCTGGCCTTCACAGAAGAAGCACTTGAGCAGAGGTGGGTTCACATCATCTTCCATATTAGCCTACTGAAGACCCATAGCCTACACAAAGTAGAATAAAGACCAAATCTGTCATAGAGGCGTAGTTTCTGAAATATTGTACTGAGGTGTAAAAGAATAGATTTGCTTAACCGTAACAATAAATCAAAAAAAAATCTGAGGCAGTACAGGCTACACCACTTTAACCTAGCTAGGTAGTTAATGCAGCAGACAGCTAGCATTTAACTAAATAAATAAATCAGATGTAGGCTTTGGAGTATAGTACACACATGAGAGTCAGACAACTTATGACAACTATGAGCCAGCTAACAAGTATTGTTAAGCTAGTAATGACAACTTTTAGTGGAAGTTAACATTTACGTTAGCCGATCATATTACTTACTGTTAGCTAGCTAACAAGAACAAGCAAAGTTATACCTTTTATGTAACAAATGAGAATCATCAGTGTTGTGCAGAGAAACATTTCAGCTTGTTAGAAAAATTGTTGAAAATACGTACGTATCAGGTGTTGAAAGCAGTATATTCAGTCAGCCCGTGATCAATAGAGAAAAAGGATGTAAATGGCTTCAACATGTCGGGTGCCCTCTACAGCATGGGGGGGGGGGATGATGAGTGGGAAAGTGGATGTGAATATTTTTCTACCAGGGTCTTGGTGAAAAATAAATGCTTGCAATCAACTTAGAATCATGAAAAATTCCTAGTTTGACCCCTCAAACGTAAGTTAAGTCCAATTTAAGCTTTTTTCAATTTTCGAAAATCTGTTATCGGTACCCTGACTTTGAGCAATTTTTTCGGAGGTTACCCCCGGGAGTTGAATTTCAACATTTTAATACATGTTACTACACACCTTAAGGAACACATTGGTGAAGAAATTTATTGGTAACACTTTACTTCCCAGATTGGTCAAATTCCTGCTAACTTTCCCTCACTATATGCTATGTTTTATATATAAATACGTATATGTATAGCGTTTTTTCCCGAAACCGTCAATGGTGTTGAGAGTGCGAGCGGAATATCGACACGTGTCTACTTCTCCATGCACGTTACACAAGGGCTAACGTGTCTACTTCTCCATGCACGTTATGTTCTAATGTAGCGATTTCGGGGGGGGGGGGCAACCACAGGAACTGCCGCAGCCGGGACGTGAACCCGTATCTCCCGCACCGCGGGAGACATCGCTAACCGCTCGACTAAAGGATCCGACCCGTTAGCCAAGAGCTAACATGTCTACTTATACATGCACGTTATACTACCCCCCTCCTTTGGGAAGCGCGTCTGTGCGTATCCCAATTCTGGTACCAATGTGGCAAATTCGGGGGGGTAGCTCGGGAACCGCCGCACAGCCGGGACGCGAGTCTCCCACTCTGCAAGCGACAACGTTAACCAGTCGACTAAAGGGTCCGACCCGTTAGCCAAGGGCCAACGTGTCTACTTATCCATGCACGTTACACCACCCCCCTCCTTCTGGAAGCGCGTCTCCGCGCTTCAGCATATCAACTCCTTCACGCCTCTGGGCGCATACGCTTCCGATGGCCTTACGGGCTCACCATCCTACTTCTGACACCAATGGAGCGAACTTGGGGGCAACCACAGGAACTGCTGCAGCCGGGACGCGAACGCGTTGCTAACCGCTCGACTAAAGGGTCCGACCCGTTAGCCAACGTGTCTACTTATCCATGCACGTTACACTACCCCCCTCCTTCGGGAAAGCGCGTCCCCGCGCTTAGGGATATCAGCTCCCTCATGCCTCTGGGCGCATACACTTCCGATGGCCTTACGGTCTCACCATCCCACTTCTGACACCAATGCAGTGAATTCGGGGGTAGTTCGGGACGCCGCATCTGGAATGCGAACACGTGGCTCCCACACCGCAAGCGACAGCGTTAACCAGGTGACTAAAGGGTCCGACCCGTTAGCCAAGGGTCAACGTGTCTACCAATCCATGCATGTTAAGTTTTTTGCATGGATAAGTAGACATGTTAGCCCTTGTCTAACGGGTCGGACCCTTTAGTCGAGCGGTTAGCGATGATACGGGTTCGCGTCCCGGCTGCGGCAGTTCCTGTGGTTGTTGTCGTGTATTTACAGGATAACTGAATTGTACAACGATCAAGGTGTATCTTGGTCTTCCTCTTTTATTTGCTAGACCGTAGTAACATTACAAAACGACTGCCAGAGCAGCGTCAAGCCACTCAGGTGTACGAGCACCAGAGTGGCGCGCGTACATTTATACAGCATACACAACCAATAGACTTCGAGGGTCAGAGGTCAAACATAAAATACGTATTACTGCAAATAAAAACATTTGCTTGCGTGTGTATCTCCATGCACTACACTCCTCCTCTGAGATCTGAACGCAGTACATTTACAGTACAACATTTTTTTTTTCATATTTTCAACATTACTTTGTTATAACAACAACTGGGTTCTCACAGATTTAATCTATCAGGCGGCTTCACATGCCGCTGCGGTCTCTGGACACCCTCTACAACTGAGGAGGGAGCAGTCTCACTGGATTCTTGCTGTACAACCCTCTCAGTGGATTCTGGAATGTTTACAGGCATTGCTACACATGCATGTGATACATTTGGAACAACCCTCAGATCATCATCAGATTCATCTGACACATTACAGTTCTCAATCTCAGTATTGATCATTTGATTGGCATGTCTCTTGTACACCTTTCCGTACACTTTCACAAGATATGTGAGAGGACCAAGTGCCTTTACAATGCACCCAGGCACCCATTTAACACCTTCCCCTCCCCTGTGGTTTCGAACCAACACCTTCTGTTTTGGTAGGAAGTGTCTGACTTGTGCCAACTTATCTGCTTGCTTGGACTGTTGACTGTCCTGTGTCTGTTGCATGGACTCCGTGAAATTAGGTTTGGTGAGAGACAACCTGGTTTTGAATTGACATCTGAGAAACAATTCTGCAGGTGTTTTCCCTGTAGTAGACTGTGGTGTACTCCTATAACAGAATAGGAAATTGTGTATGCAGTGCTGCAATGTCATATTGCTACTCTTTCCCTTTTCAAGAGTTGTTTTCAGATTCTGCATCAAACGCTCTGCAGCCCCATTAGAAGCTGGGTGGTAAGGAGAACTCTTAATGTGTTTCACCCCATTGTTTTTCAGGAATGTTTCAAACTCAGCAGATACAAATTGTGGTCCCTTATCAGACACAAGTTCGTCTGGAAGACCCCAAGTGGCAAGGTATCCCCTCAAACCCTCTATGGTCTTTTCAGATGTAGTGCTACTCATCAAAGCTACTTCTGGCCAACGTGAATCGCTATCAGTGACCACTAGGAAGTTGAACTTTCCCTTCTGAGCATAATCTACATGTATCCTCTGCCAAGGACGGTTAGGTCAGCTCCAATTGTGAACAGGAGCTGTGGCAGGTTGGTTTCTGTTTAACTGGCATGTCTGGCAACTGTTTACCAGTGACTCTATGTCAGAATCAAGGTTTGGCCACCAAAAGTGACTACGGGCTAATGCCTTCATCTTTACCATTCCCTGGTGATTTTCATGCAATTCATGTAACATCTGTGGTCTTAACACCTCTGGTATGATTACCCGGAAACCCCACATCACACAGTCAGATTCAACAGTCAGTTCCGTGTTTCTTATGAAGTATGGCCTTAACTCATCTTCATTCAAATGCTTTGGCCAACCATTCAATGTGAAGTGCTTCACTTTCTGTAGTACTGCATCAGTCTTTGTCTGTTTTGCAATCTCTTGTGAGGACACTGGCACTTTATCCAAGAATGAGACCCTAAACACAGAACTATAATCTGAGTCTTCCTCTTGAGTCTGTAGTGGTAAACGTGATAATGCATCCACATTTACATGTTGTAAGGATGGCTTGTAATGTATGCTATACTGGTATGCTGCTAAAATTAATGACCACCTCTGCAGCCTAGCTGCTGCCAATGTAGGCACTCCAGTCTTGAGCCCTAGTATCTTTAGGAGTGGTTTGTGGTCTGTAAGCAGAGTAAACTTTCGTCCATACAGATAGTAATTAAACTTGGTCACCCCAAAGATGATACTAAGTGCTTCTTTTTCTATCTGAGAATAGTTGACTTCTGTTTTAGTGAGTGTCCTAGACATGGTTAAGCAACAGGTTTCTCACTGTTGTCTGGAAACTGATGTGAAATCACGACACCCATGCCGTAAGGCGAAGCATCACATGCCAAAATTACAGGCAGTTTAGGATCATAATCTGTAAGCACTGGCGCGGCTACAAGCTGTGCTTTAGTACGCTCAAACGCCTCTTGACATTTTCTTGTCCAATTCCACTCTTTATCTTTATGTAGGAGCTCAGTCATAGGCTTAATCTCGCTGGACAGGTTTGGTATAAATTTGCCATAGTAATTGAGCATGGCTAAGTACGACCTCAATTCCGTCACATTTTTCGGTACAGGAGCTTTGTCAATAGCCTCCGTTTTCTCTTTAATTGGGCGCACACCCTCGGCATCAATTACATGCCCGAGATAGGCCACACTGTTCTGAAAGAAGGCGCATTTCTCTTTGTTAAGCCTAAACCCATGTTCTTCCAGTCTCTGTAACACTTGTTTAAGATTGCGCAGATGTGCGGTGGTATCTGTTCCTGTTATCAAAATATAATCTAAGTAGCATACCACGCCATCAAGCCCTTGTAATACTTCATCCATAGTGCGCTGGAAAATAGCGGGCGCACTAGCGACCCCATATGGCAAGCGGTTGCATACATAGATACCTCTGTGTGTATTGATCCTGAGAAACGGCTTACTTTTCTCATCCATGTCGAGCTGAGTGTAGGCCTGCGTCGAGCCAAGTTTAGTGAAATGCCTTCCACCTGCTGAAGTGGAGAATAAATCCTGCGGTTTTGGAAGTGGGTACTGATCTACATCAAGCCACTGATTTACCGTCACCTTATAATCTCCGCAAATGCGCACTGATCCATCTTTTTTTCCAGAATGCGCACCAGCGGCACAGCCCATTCACTATGCTGCACGGGAGAGATCATTCCCTGTTGTTCAAGTTCGATTAACTTTTTATCCACGGCTTCACGCAGTGCATAAGGCCCTGGCCTCGCTTTGCAAAATTTTGGTATAGCATCCGGTGATACACGCAAGGATGCAGTGACGTGCGCTTGTTCCGACAGGCTCGCTCCAGATGTCCGTTCTTTCCACATCCGCGACACTGGAAGTTTTTGAAGTGGCAGCTCCCCGGTCCGTGTCCTTTCCCGAGGCACCTGTAGCAGTCCTGGTGGCTGTCGCTGACCTCCCTCTGGTTCCGCGCAGTCCTGGGCTCTCGATGTCTCCGCACTCCGACGTGATCCGCTCGCATATGCACAGATGACTGTCCCTTCTGCATGCTTTCTAATCCAGGATTCGTGCATTCGAAATGGTTCGTTAATTCCACCATTTTTTGCCATGTTAACCCCTCGCCAATGGCGGCATTCAGCAACTTCCGACGCAGCTCTTTGCTCGATGTCCCACACACGAGCTGATCTCGGAGCTGCTCCTCGAGGCTCGTGCTACATTTGCATGTAGAAGCTAATCCTTTGAAGCTAGCAATGTAATCAGCAAAAGCCTCTCCAGACTGTTGTCGACGGCTTCTAAAAGCAAATCTTTCCGCCAATACGTTCTTCTTTGGCGTGTAAAAATCCCGCAACGTCTGTAGCAAGGTTGCGAAAACAAATTCACTGAACTTTTTCAGTGATATCAAGTCCTTTAGCAAGGCAAAATTCTTCGGTCCAACCACAGAAAAAAATACGGCTCTTCTCCTATCTTGCTCAATTTTGTTATCAGACAAGAATTGCATAAGCCTTTCTTCATAATTGTCGAAGGTTTGTGCCGTTTCGTTGAACTGCAGTCCTATATCTGTACTATACAGTGCCGTCGCGTACGATAGCTGCTAAGCTGCTAGCATCGTTCAAAAATTACCGGTCAAGACGGGAGCAACCCGTTGCACATAAAATTAAAGAGGAAAATCCCATCCTCGTCGCCAAAACTTGTCGTGTATCTACAGGATAAATGAATTATACAACGATCAAGGTGTATCTTGGTCTTCCTCTTTCATTTGCTAGACCGTAGTAACATTACAAAACGACTGCGTTTAGCAGGCACGAAAACACGAGTGACCCTCCTGCTCTGTCTTCTTCCAAAATGGCGCGCACCAGAGTGGCACGCGTACATTTATACAACATACACAACCAATAGACATCGATGGTCAGAGGTCAAACATAAAATACATATTACTGCAAATAAAAACATTTTCTTTTGTGTGTATCTCTATACACTACAGTTGCCCCCCGAATTCGCTACATTGTTGTCAGAAGTGGGATGGAGAGACCGTAAGGCCATCGGAAGCATATGCGCCCAGAGGCGTGAAGGAGCTGATATGCTTAAGTGCGGGGACGCGCTTCCCGGAGGAGGGGGGTAGTGTAACTTGCATGGATAAGTAGACACGTTGGCCGTTGGCTAACGGGTCGGACCCTTTAGTCGAGCGGTCAGCGATGTATATATTTCGGAAGTGATGTATTTGGTAGCCATGAATATTCCCGCGGCACTTCTAGGCAAGACACGCCCGCGTAGCGTCCAGGCGCCATATATAGGGTTCTAGGAAGACCCGCCCTTACTCTGCCTCTGATTAGCTAACTTTAACCGTAACCCCGCCTTAATCCTAACTTTAACCAACCCAACCAACGGAGGCAACGAATACTGGCCAATCCTAGTGCTTGAATGCTGCGCGGGGCGTATTCAAGAGCGACTCATACCGAGTACTTACAAAATGGCGTCTCGGGGTGGCGTGTGCGAGGGAATTTTGATCGGTAACAATATAGATTTTTTCGCCACAGACACACTAGACAAGGTAATTAACAACTTCTATAAAGTATTGGCTAATTGGTATTGAGCTGTTATTTGTTTCGCCTCGTGTTTTAAACGACACAGGCCGTAGAGTTTGTGTATGTGAGCAAGCTGCCCAGCCACCGCTTATTGTATTCACTCATTTAAAAAAAAATCTTTCTTGCGCTTTTACTGTAACACTTGTTTTGCTCTTAGATGCTTGTTTAGAGAGAAGATGCACTTATGACTTCTGATGACCAGTAGTTCTCCTGATTTGCTATGTTAAATGCACTTATTGTAAGTCGCTTTGGATAAAAGCGTCGGCTAAATGACTGTAATGTAATGTAAAAATGTTTCGCGTTATCTTCTTTAAAAAAACAGTCAAAAGTAGTTAACGTCGGTTATTAAGTAGTTGGACTTAACCTAGTACATTGTAACTTGCCTGCTGGCAGAGTTTAATGCACATTTTTGTAGAGCTACCAGATAGACACGTTACCGCGACGCCATCCTGGTCCGTCCCTTCCTTCAACTACAATATACACTCACCGGCCACCTTATTAGGCACACCCGTCCAACTGCTCGTTAACGCAAATTTCTAATCAGCCAATCACATGGCAGCAACTTAATGCATTTAGGCATGTAGACATGGTCAAGACGATCTGCTGCAGTTAAAACCGAGCATCAGAATGGGGAAGAAAGGTGATTTAAGTGACTTTGAACGTGGCATGGTTGTTGGTGCCAGACGGGCTGGTCTGAGTATTTCAGAAACTGCTGATCTACTGGGATTTTCACACACAACCATCTCTAGGGTTTACAGAGAATGGTCCGAAAAGGAGAAAATATCCAGTGAGCGGCAGTTCTGTGGGCGAAAATGCCTTGTTGATGCCAGAGGTCAGAGGAGTATGGCCAGACTGGTTCGAGCTGATAGAAAAGCAACAGTAACTCAAATAACCACTCATTACAACCGAGGTATGCAGAAGAGCATCTCTGAACGCACAACACGTCAAACCTTGTGGCAGATGGGCTACAGCAGCAGAAGACCACACCGGGTGCCACTCCTGTCAGCTAAGAACAGGAAACTGAGGCTACAATTCGCACAGGCTCACCAAAATTGGACAATAGAAGATTGGAAAAACGTTGCCTGGTCTGATGAGTCTCGATTTCTGCTGCGACATTCGGATGGTAGGGTCAGAATTTGGCGTCAAAAGCATGAAAGCATGGATCCATCCTGCCTTGTATCAATGGTTCAGGCTGGTGGTGGTGGTGTAATGGTGTGGGGGATATTTTCTTGGCACACTTTGGGCCCCTTAGTACCAATTGAGCATCGTGTCAACGCCACAGCCTACCTGAGTATTGTTGCCGACCATGTCCATCCCTTTATGACTACAGTGTTCCCATCTTCTGATGGCTACTTCCAGCAGGATAACGCGCCATGTCATAAAGCTCGAATCACTTCAGACTGGTTTCTTGAACATGACAATGAGTTCACTGTACTCAAATGGCCTCCACAGTCACCAAATCTCAATCCAATAGAGCACCTTTGGGATGTGGTGAACCGGGAGATTCGCATCATGGATGTGCAGCCGACAAATCTGCAGCAACTGCGTGATGCTATCATGTCAATATGGACCAAACTCTCTGAGGAATGTTTCCAGTACCTTGCTGAATCTATGCCACGAAGGATTAAGGCAGTTCTGAAGGCAAAAGGGGGTCCAACCCAGTACTAGCAAGGTGTACCTAATAAAGTGGCCAGTGAGCGTATACTGGGGTGATGAAACAGACAAGCAACGAGTGTGGCAGAATGAGCAACTAATAGGCTGACAGATAATGCAGGGGAGTGCCAGTGGGTGGAAACAGTGTACTGGTTGGAACAGCTGGCAGGTGCTGATCGGAGAATGAACGGAGGGGTGTGTGCAGGAGAAGCAGCAGAGGGAGGGGGTTTAGAGGAGCAGGAAGCTCCAACAGAGTCCATGACAGCCCCAGCATCCCGTCAACCAGAGAGCAGAGTAAGCGGTTTGGATAAGGTTGATGCTAGATCCAACGGGGTGTAGGCACGGAAGTAGACGTGATTGGTTGTTGCGTCGGAACCTCGAAGCGCACTGACTGCCAGACCGACAGACAGAGAAATAGTTGAGGCGAATTAAGTCAACGTTGGTTAGCTAGCGATAGCAATAACGGTAGGGTTAGGGTTAGAGTACGATCTGGCAGTGTTAAGGTCAGTTGTAAACTAGCTAGCTAAACGTTTCAGTTCGCTTCGAGGTTCCGCGCTGTCTATTGGCCGACGTAACAGCCAGCCACGGCTGCAACAGCCAATCACGGCTACGTTCGTGCCCACATCCCGTTGGCTCTAGCATCAACTTTTGGGGAATGGTGGATGGATTGTGACCTTGTTTTTTTTTTAATTGTCTGTAATGTCGGCACTTTAATCTGCACGCTGTTTTTTAAAGTTTCGAAGCGTTCCACGTCTCGTGCTCCACGCGTGTAGAATGAGCTCATTTGTTGTTTTTTGAAAAATAACCTCGCTCAAATCAAGTTTGCCACATTTTAACAACCGTATCAACTAATGGAGGAGGTAAGGAAATCATGATTATCATGCAGTGAGCCGTTCAATTGGTCAAAAATCAGTTCAATTGTGTGACCAAGACGGTCATTATGGCCGTTTTTGGATTTTCAAAGTTTAATAACTTTGTGGTTAAAAAAAAGAAGATACAGACCTGCCACTCCCTAAATTGCATATATTTGCATTAAAATTAGTTTTAGATCAATCGCACAAAAAAAGTTACGAAAAGAGCTACCTAAAACGACCATGACCGGTCAACATGACCGTCTCGTAATTTGCGCGTGATCATGCGCGTCATGTCACTATTTGATGTGTTTTGGTCGCATCATTTCCTTCGCAAAACTCATTGCTCTGTCCTAGAAAAAAAAACTAGCGTTTTTCATTGCAGAGAAATACTCTAAACTGGATTTTTGATTATTGCCAACATGTCTGGTTACAGACGCACCATGACTACCACCGACGCGTTGCAGAATTTACAGGCATTGGTCAGCGGCTATTTCACATTGTTTGAAAAATAGTATTAAAGGTGTTAAAATTTTAATTTTGGTGTCAGTTAGTTTCACAACAGACATACTAGCATATGTAATGCATTAATATCTCAACTCAGTATTTATCTTGACAGATATAGAGTTTAAAAACTATGGTGGTGAAAATGACCGCTCCCGGTCATTGTAGTAAAGTTCCTGTTGTTGTTTGGGACTGTTTTAATAATTCTTTTTAGTTCTTTTTTTACATTTCACATTTTATAGGTCTCGTTACATTTGTTAGACTAGCAATATGTGTTTTCCATTTTTCAGGTAATATTTTCACTTTTTCAATTTTGCTATTCAAGTTCGACCATGTCTCTCTGAAGTTTAAGTTGTTTAGAAATAGTATTATTGTTGTTAAAATGTTAATTTTGGTGTCAGTTTCATAACAGACATACTAACATATGCAGTGCAATTGGGTGTTTATGTTGGAGTTTAAAAACTGGCGGTCATTTTGACCTCCCATGGTCGTTTTAGGTGGGAGTGAAATCCACGAACGAATGTGAAAGTACAACTCCATTTTTCTTGGCCAGTTTTGCAGCTCACGACTTGCCTAGTTTTAAAATTGGAAAGAAAACCTTGATCAATTTTAGTTTATACTTCAGTAACCTCTTTGTTTGTGTTGGCAGACGTCTGATTTAGAGTTCAATCTGTCCGGCCTTGAGGCCCCGAAGGAGCCTACGAGCCCCATTGAGGGGTCAGAGCTGGACCCTGGTTCCCATGATGGCTTGGTACCAAGCAGAAGAACCACTGAGAAGATGGAGACGGTTGACCAAGCTGCTACCGTCAGTAAAATACAGAAATTCATGAGTTGATTGGTTAGTTTATTTGTTTGGCAGGGTTTTTTTTTTCAGTCTTAACAATATTTTATTCATTAAGCCTGAAGAACATCTTACTCTAAAATCATATTTCAACAAAACAGTATGATTGTTGAAAAAGTCTGATAACATGCCCTTGGATAAGAAAATAACAAAGTTATGCTTGATTTCAGAAAAGGAATACTAAAGCTATTAGTAACCTTGTAGTCAAGACCACTCAAGTCCAGACCAGGATTTTAGCTCAAGACTAATGGGGCCACAACTTCTGTGAAGACCCACACCAGAACATTACAAGTCCCATTAAACACGATGACTGTACTTGTAGTAGGTTATTATCGTAATAAAAGTCACAATTTCAGTACACTGCAATATTTTTTGTCCTTTTTTTCCCCCCTCTACCAAAGAAGGAATGTTTCAGATGCCAAATGTCCGGCATTTCAGTGTCGTAAATTGATAATAATAAAAAATAAACAAATTAGATTAGATCACACTTTATCAATTTCCTTGGGGAAGTCTGATGTTCATTTTATTAAGGGTAAATTAAAAATATGGATTACATACTTGTAGTTGGACAGTCTTGAAGAGAAATACTCTAAACTTGATTTTTGATTATTGCCAACATGTCTGGTTACAGACGCACCATGACTACCACCGACGCGTTGCAGAATTTACAGGCATTGTTCAGCGGCTATTTTACATTGTTTGAAAAATGGTATTAAAGGTGTTAAAATGTTAATTTTGGTGTCAGTTAGTTTCACAACAGACATACTAGCATATGTAATGCATTAATATCTCAACTCGGTATTTATCTTGACAGATACAGAGTTTAAAAACTGGTGGTGAAAATGACCGCTCCCGGTCATTGTAGTAGTTAAGTTCCTGTCGTTGTTTGGGACTGTTTTAATAATTCTTTTCAGTTCTTTTTTTACATTTCACATTTTATAGGTCTCGTTACATTTGTTAGACTAGCAATATGTGATTTCCATTTCTCAGGTAATATTTTCACTTTTTCAATTTTGCTATTCAAGTTCGACCATGTCTCTCTGAAGTTTAAGTTGTTTAGAAATAGTATTATTGTATTAAAATGTTAATTTTGGTGTCAGTTTCATAACAGACATACTAACATATGCAGTGCAATTGGGTGTTTATGTTGGAGTTTAAAAACTGGCGGTCATTTTGACCTCCCATGGTCGTTTTAGGTGGGAGTGAAATCCACGAACGAATGTGAAAGTACAACTCCATTTTTCTTGGCCAGTTTTGCAGCTCACGACTTGCCTAGTTTTAAAATTGGAAAAAAAAACCTTGAGTAATTTTAGTTTATACTTCAGTAACCTCTTTGTTTGTGTTGGCAGACGTCTGATTTAGAGTTCAATCTGTCCGGCCTTGAGGCCCCGAAGGAGCCTACGAGCCCCATTGAGGGGCCAGAGCTGGACCCTGGTTCCCATGATGGCTTGGTACCAAGCAGAAGAACCACTGAGAAGATGGAGACGGTTGACCGAGCTGCTACCGTCAGTAAAATACAGAAATTCATGAGTTGGTTGGTTAGTTTATTTGTTTGGCAGGGGTTTTTTTTTCAGTCTTAACAATATTTTATTCGTTAAGCCTGAAGAACATCTTACTCTAAAATCATATTTCAACAAAACAGTATGATTGTTGAAAAAGTCTGATAACATGCCCTTGGATAAGAAAATAACAAAGTTATGCTTGATTTCAGAAAAGGAATACTAAAGCTGTTAGTAACCTTGTAGTCCAGACCAGGACTTTAGCTCAAGACTAATGGGGCCACAACTTCTGCGAAGACCCACACCAGAACATTACAAGTCCCATTAAACACGATGACTGTACTTGTAGTAGGTTATTATCGTAATAACAGTCACAATTTCAGTACACTGCAATATTTTTTGTCCTTTTTTTCCCCCCCTCTACCAAAGAAGGAATGTTTCAGATGCCAAATGTCCGGCATTTCATTGTCGTAAATTGATAATAATAAAAAATAAATAAAATAAACAAATTAGATTAGATCGCACTTTATTGATTTCCTTGGGGAAGTCTGATGTTCATTTTATTAAGTGTAAATTAAAAATATGGATTACATACTTGTAGTTGGACAGTCTTGGACAGTAAATTATAATCTAATCAATTTTTTCTTATTATTAATCTATACCACTGAAACATTAAAACACTTGAATCTGAAACATTCATTAAATTCCTTGAAGCCTAAATAAATATTACAGTGTAGTGAAATGTCTCTACTATGATGGTATGCTGCCAGTTACTGTCGTGAAGTTTAACTGGACTGGTCATGTCCTGGTGTCAGTCTTTACAGAGGCTTTTGCCCCATTGGTCTTGAGTTGGAATCATCACCTTAAAGTCCTGGACTTGACTTGGACTCGATAAGCTTTGGTCTCAGACTTGTCTCCCTGAAGACTTGTTCTGGACTTGGGTGGTCTTGACTACAAGGCTAAAAGTGTGGTATATTCATAGCCATAGTAGATATTGCATAAGGAATCAATCCTGTACTCGTGTGACGCCAGCTAAATGTATGGTCACAATTTTGTGATATACTGAATTAATTTACTTTTTATTTTCTTGAACATTGTTGTATCTGAGAGGGAGTTTCACGCTAGGTAGTGTAGAAGGCTCCCGCCGAGCAGAACTGAAGAGCACAGCAAACGCTGTCCCTCCTCGTTATTTCTCTTTTCCCCTGTTCCTAACAGGTTGGGGAATAAACATTCTTATGTGATGGTTTACGAATACATCAAACATGTCAACCCTTCAGTTTGATGTAAAAAGAAGGATGTCTGATTTAAAGATGCAGAGCTGTGACCAAGTCACTGTTACGCAAGTCGTAAGTAAGTAAGTCTCAAGTCTTAACCTTCGAGTCTCAAGTCAAGTCCCAAGTCATGAAGGGCAAGTCGCAAGTCAAGTCCCAAGTCACTGAGCTCAGGTCAAGCCAAGTCCCTAATTTCAGGTGTCAAGTCATCAAGTCTCAAATGTAGGGTGTTTTATACCAATTTAACACATTTTTTTTACATTTCAGTTAATATTGAAATAGTTTCATTATAATAGTACATGAATAAACTACACAGATAATGTTAGAAATAATTGTTTTTTTTATTGTATTCAAATTTGGACAACAGTTGGATGTTTTTAGATGGGTTAAAATAAGGCATAAATAAGGGGATTTTATGAAAAAAAAATTATCCCTATCCCACCCAAATTCCCTGAATCGCATATAGCTGGATCTGTCACAAAATGTCTCTAGACCAGGGATGGGCAACACAGGTCAGAAAGGACCAGTGTGGGTGCATGCTTTTGTTACAACCAAGCAGTAACACACATGATTTGACTAATCAGCTACTCCCTAAGTAGAATCAGGTGTGTTACTCATTGGTTCAAAAGCCTGCACCCACACCAGCCCTTTCTGGCCTTTGTTGCCCATCCCTGCTCTAGACCATCGACAGGAGGAGGAAGCCGTAGGCACGTCTCCTCCAAATCACGCTATGACAAACCCTCGCTTTTTAACACACTGCAGTCTCATGGAGATAGACACCCTGTTTGGCCATCTGAGGAGAGACGAAGCATGAGTACTTTCTATTCACTTAGCTGCAGGCGCCCAGATGATCCAGAGGGGTCTCTGGAGAGTGACGACAACCTAGAGCTTTTAGTCCAGCCTAAACCCCTATAACCCGGGTGAGGCTGGCTAATTAATGCCCCACCCACATGGACCTCCAGCCGTGGTTTGAAATGGCGCAGTTGGGATTCGAACACCCAGCTGTGTGATGCAGAGATGCGCAGAACAACGCCTTGGCCCCCTACACCACCAGAGGCCCCTGAACACAAAACTCTTAATAACAATACAAAACAAACACACTCTTGCTGCTTGTCTAGCTTGCAACATACACTCACCGGCCACTTTATTAGGCACACCCGTCCAACTGCTCGTTAACGCAAATTTCTAATCAGCCAATCACATGGCAGCAACTCAATGCATTTAGGCATATAGACATGGTCAAGACGATCTGCTGCAGTTCAAACCGAGCATCAGAATGGGGATTTAAGTGACTTTGAACGTGGCATGGTTGTTGGTGCCAGACGGGCTGGTCTGAGTATTTCAGAAACTGCTGATCTACTGGGATTTTCACGCACAACCATCTCTAGGGTTTACAGAGAATGGTCCGAAAAAGAGAAAATATCCAGTGAGCGGCAGTTCTGTGGGCGAAAATGCCTTGTTGATGCCAGAGGTCAGAGGAGAATGGCCAGACTGGTTCGAGCTGATAGAAAAGCAACAGTAACTCAAATAACCACTCATTACAAATAACCACTCATTACAACCGAGGTATGCAGAAGAGCATCTCTGAACGCACAACACATCGAACCTTGAGGCAGATGGGCTACAGCAGCAGAAGACCACACCGGGTGCCACTCCTGTCAGCTAAGAACAGGAAACTGAGGCTACAATTCGCACAGGCTCACCAAAATTGGACAATAGAAGATTGGAAAAACGTTGCCTGGTCTGATGAGTCTCGATTTCTGCTGCGACATTCGGATGGTAGGGTCAGAATTTGGCGTCAAAAGCATGAAAGCATGGATCCATCCTGCCTTGTATCAATGGTTCAGGCTGGTGGTGGTGGTGTAATGGTGTGGGGGATATTTTCTCGGCACACTTTGGGCCCCTTAGTACCAATTGAGCATCGTGTCAACGCCACAGCCTACCTGAGTATTGTTGCTGACCATGTCCATCCCTTTATGACCACAGTGTTCCCATCTTCTGATGGCTACTTCCAGCAGGATAACGCGCCATGTCATAAAGCTCGAATCATTTCAGACTGGTTTCTTGAACATGACAATGAGTTCACTGTACTCAAATGGCCTCCACAGTCACCAGATCTCAATCCAATAGAGCACCTTTGGGATGTGGTGGACCGGGAGATTCGCATCATGGATGTGCAGCCGGTACTAGCAAGGTGTACCTAATAAAGTGGCCAGTGAGTGTAGACCTACAATGCATTGCATTTGCAAAATATCAAGCTGACTAGGACTTTATCGCTCATTTGAACGCAATGAGGCCGCATTGTTATCCCTCCATGGCTGAACACGCGCTGCACTGGAGCACTTGATACCGGCACTGCCAAGACACTCACTGCTACACGGAAAAGTGAAGGAAGAGTCTTCCTGTTTAGAGCCCAGAACAGGAGACTGCTCCGGCCTTCACGTTGGTCAAGGTAGTAGCTAAGCTGACATGCAGGACTTCCACTAACTGCTTTCCTGGTTTTCTTTTGATATGCTGAAAAAAGCCCTGCTTCTTCCATAGCATCATCTTCCTCAGTGGTGGTTGGGGCGGCAGGAGGTTGTTCAGCATCTGAAGCATCTTCCAGAATCAAATCTGACAACAGCAAGTAAAAATAAAAAAGACAGAAACAAAAGATTAGCGTAAATTAAATACAGTAGAGTTTCCCCTACAATTGTTTTTCAGGCCTGGTGGTGCATACCGAAAAACCGCTAAACAGACGCGGCACGCAGGATGGCATAATTGGCACAGTCGGCTTCGGTAGGTTGGTGTAGCAGGCGGTCTGCAATTTATATTTGCATTCAAATTTTTGTTCACTCTGCATATTCAAGACTTAAAACAAAGTGATCACAAGAAGTGGATGACTTAGTAAGCTGGATTTATTTCATAAAAGTAAGCTCCCAAGCGCAAATGATTATTGATTTCCAAATAAATAGGTATTTGGCGTTATTTTTGGCATTTAAAAAAAGGGGATTTTGTTGGCCTGGTGGGGGTTCTCGTTGGCCCCAGGCCTATACAGTTATATGGGAAACATTGCATTAAATATTACCTTATTATTGTTATTAAAATGTATTTTTGGAAGATAGCACGCTAAGTGATTAGGTAGTGTGATAAATTTAACCATTACTATTTTTTCCACAGGGCTTCAGACAGGTAAGTACTAGGATTTGCTTCGATTTCTCTCTACAGGTATGACAGGTAAGTACTGGAGTTGGGTTTATCAAGAATAGGCATTTCTTAGGGTTTTATAGACCATCTTTATAGACTCTTGATTCTGCTGCAGAAGAACTCAACTAATTCTGAAAAAATAAAATAATTAATGAATAAAATAAAATAAAATTTTTGTTGAAATTATGACCTCTTTAATTCAAATTTAAGACAATTTAATGACTTACAATAAAGTACACTATCTGTTTTAATAACAAACAAGTATAAGAATCTACTTACTTTTCACCAGTTCGACTACCTCCTCGTTGACCTCATCATCAACTAGGACATCATGGTCCAGCCACATCATGGCAAAAGAGGGATCCAGCACCGCTGCTTTGAGATATACTGTGTCCGAGAAGGGTGCAGTTGCTCCATCTCTGGATGCCCTTGCCATTTTCACGTTGACAAAGATTCAGTGTCTCCAAGTGATGGTTTAGAGAAAGAACACAAAGCATGACTGCGCTGATCGTTACCACCTTCTCTCCTTGGGTTAGATCTGTTACCTCTGCAAAAGGCTGCAGAGGATTGATGAGCTCCTTCAGTTGGCTCCACTCTCTAGATGAAAATGTAACGTCCTTGTGGCCTGCAACTTCAAGTACCCTACACAGTTGTGGGTAGTCACAGTGTAGCACTGATTTCCCCTGCCTAAACGGTGAATTCCAACGTGTATTTACAGATGCAGGGATTCCATGCCATCCAAATGCATTCTCAAATGCTTCTTTGAAAGTTGTGCTGGTGTGAAGCAACGAGCTCAGCCTCGATGCTTTGGCAAGAGCTGAATTAATTACTTTAGTGTCTTTTAAGCCATCTCCCACCACTAGTTGTAGGGTGTGGGCAAAACACTGTAAACGCTGTTGACCATTTTTACCCAGAGTGTCGTTGAGGGTTTCCTGTTCTTCCAGTGAAAGGTCGTTCCATCAGTCTGCATCATCAAGGTCATCATCATCATCATCCGCCTCTTCATGTTCTTTTGGAAAGCACACTGTGAAAGCCTTTTTCATATTACCGGCTCTATCACAAAGGATGTAACCTAGCTTACTTTAATGCCATACTTATCGCAGACTGCTTCAAACTCCTCGGATATCCACTCCCCTGTGTGTGCTCCTCTGAAACGGTTGCTTGCCAGCAAATTGGACCTCAATTGAAGGGCCTCATGCTTCATTTCCATCCAATGGTCAGTGACCCCTTGGAATCCTCTCGTCTTGCGATCAGACCATATGTCCACCGTGACGGAGACATGATCTGCTTGTGCCAACTGATTTTTCAGTTTCGTCTTCCTTTCAGCAACCAGGCTGTCAATCTCCGTCTTCGAATTTATGGTTCTACGACACACTGGAGTATACTTGCTGTCCACCACTGACAAAAAGTGACAGAAACTTTATTTTCAACGATGGACAACGGCATGTTGCAATGGATGATGGGGTCTGACATTAAGGCATTAGTGATTGCTTTTTGCTGTGGGTGGTTTATGTTATATAATTGCACTGACCGCGACTCAGCGCATTATGAGATGTGTGGCTGCTGTGGGTCGCTGCAGATCTGTTTTTTCTTCTGGTATTCATCAAATCTATTAAATAAGATACAAAAGATGTTAGCACATTTGTGTTAAATAATAGGGTAAGTATTATCCATCTCACAATAATTTCAATTGGAATTACAAATAGAAGCTTGTATGGTAATTTGTTAATGTTACCATACCTAGCTGGCTAGCCCAGTGGTTCTCAAACCTCTCCTCGGACCCCCCAGCCTTTCTGTGTAGTTGTTGAAGTCCACCACCAGCATACCTGATCAATCGATCAAGGGCTTATTAATTAGTTGACTCCCTTGATTAGTTGAATCAGGGGTGCTGGTGGTAGAGTTCAACAAATACATGGGCTGTGACCGAAGGCGCGCCGTACTTATATACGCTTATTAAGTACTGATGTAGCTTATGTGATGATGTGTACTTAATAAGCGTAAATTAAAGTATATAGGGTGCACTTTCGGTCACAGCCATGGAGAGGTTTTAGAACCACTTGGCTAGACACCAGGGAGTATTTCACAAAGCTGGCTAACTGAGTAAGCCTGACATCTGCACAGAGTAAAACCTGGAAACTTTTCAAATCTGGAACATGGACTGAAGTAAAAAAAAGCTGTTCTGGGGTTTACTCTGCGCAGGAGTGAGGTTTACTCAGTTAGCCAGCTTTGTGAAATACCCCCTGGCTCTAATCTAAGCCTGTGCTTACTAAGTATGTTTTATGTTGGGTGCAGTGCACTGTCATGCTCTGAGTGCCCCCTGACTTTCCTCAAAAAGACATTCACTTAAGAAATCAGTTGTAATGAAACAGATCTTTTTTGAAAATTATTTCAATTGCTATCGTGCAAAAATAGTTTTATAGGTATTAATATAGAAATTTATAGGTATTAATTTTGCTTTCATGAAACAAGTGTCTGTCTTTATAAATGTTTATACTTCAATGTGGAAAATCTTTCTGAAGACAGTATATAACTAGATTAATTTGAACCATGGAGAGACTTAATACCGTAAAACCATACACTGAAACATCCATCCATCCATTGTCTTATCCTGCTCTCAGGGTCGCGGGGATGCTGGAGCCTATTCCAGCAGTCATTGGGCGGCAGGCGGGGAGACGCCCTGCACAGGCTGCCAGGCCATCACAGGGCCGACACACACACACACACACACACACACACACACACACACACACACACACACACACACACACACACACACACACACACACTTGCTTGCTTTGCTTTAGGTTGTCCGTCGTGTCTGATGATGACAATCCTGCCTCTGTCACTTGTGAGTCTTCTTATGGCTGTAAAGCCCAATCCGCGATCCACAATGTCTGCCACAGACAGAACAGGTGAAATCACTGACTGGGGGTGTAGGTGTGGTACTGGCTTCATGTCTCTTCAGACGTCTTCTGGTCCGTCGATCACCGCGGTCCTTCTCGAGGTTTTGCACCCCTTGTTGACAGAGCTGCCGCCAGATGGAGCGTTGGGCGGCAGTGTCTTCCAGCTGGCTCGGGTTCAGGCCGCACTTCTTTATGATGGTCTTCAGCTGGTCTTTGTACCGTTTTTTCTGGCCCCCTGCCAAGCGGCGGCCAAGATGTAGCTGGCCATACAGCACTTTACGCGGTAAGCGCTCCTTTGGCATCCTGATGACGTGACCGAGCCATCGAAGTTGGTGCTGGATGACGGTAGCCTCCATGCTGATGCAGTTGGTCTTGCGGAGTATTTCAGTATGGGGCACTCGGTCACGCCAGGTTATCCTCAGGATGCATTGTAGGCATCTGATGTGGAAGGCCTCAAGCATCCTGAGGTGGTGGCTGTACAGGGTCCACGCCTCACAGCTGTAGAGGAGAGTCGTGATGACAACTGCCAAGTAGACAGATATTTTGGTGTGGAGGTTGAGGTCTTTGTTTTGAAAGACCCTTCTCCTAAGTCTGCCAAAAGAGGATGACGCTTGTTTAATCCGGTTTTGCATCTCCCTGTCGATGCTGCAGTCGTCAGAGAGAAAGCTGCCCAGGTATTTGAAGGATTCCACTGTTGCAAGTGGTTTGTCGGAGATGGTGAAGGTTGGTGAATGAGATGGAGGAGTAGATGCCCACTGGCATACTACTTCAGTCTTTGTCACATTTATAGAGAGCCCCAGCCTACCATACGCCCTTGTAGCAGCTGCAAGGGTAGCTTGTAGTGCCTCGGGTGTGTGGGCCACAACTGCACAGTCATCTGCGTACTGTAACTCAATGATGTGCTCCGATGTCATTTTTGTGACCGCTTGGAGCCTACGGATGTTAAATAGGTTTCCATCTAGTCTGAAGTCCACAGTAACCCCACTGTCCTTCCTGATTTCCTTGTGGAGCAGCAATGTCACACACAGGAGGAAGATGTTAAAAAGAACTGGAGCAAGGATGCACCCCTGACGTACCCCGGTGCACACCCTGAAGGGCTCAGATTCCTGGCCTCCAATGGTCACACGTGCCATCATCCCCACGTGAAATCTTTGAAGGATGTTGACAAACTTTCGTGGACAGCCAAACTTCAGGAGGATGTTCCATAGGATGTCCCTGTTGACTGT
The DNA here is from genome assembly GCF_029633865.1 of Lampris incognitus. Lineage (NCBI taxonomy): Eukaryota > Metazoa > Chordata > Actinopteri > Lampriformes > Lampridae > Lampris > Lampris incognitus. The sequence continues at coordinate 18,975,087 of NC_079216.1, read as the reverse complement.
GTCGAAAGCCTTTGACAGGTCGATGAAGGCTATGAAGAGGTTCTGATGTTGCTCCCTGCACTTCTCTTGGAGTTGCCGTGCTGTGAACACCATGTCCACAGTACTCCTATTCCTCCTAAACCCACACTGTGACTCAGGCAACAGCTCCTCTGAGATGTGTTTTACCAGCCTGTGTAACATGAGTTTGGCCAGGACTTTTCCAGCAACAGCCAGTAGTGAAATGCCACGGCTGTTGCAACAGAGGGACTTGTCTCCTTTGCCTTTATATATGGAGATGATGTTAGCATCCCTCCACTGCTGAGGGACAGTTTCGTTCTTCCATACGTGTGAGATGAACAGGAAAAGTGCACGGGTGCAGAGTTAGCCTCCCTGTTAAAAAATCTCTGCAGGGATACTGTCAGGGCCAGGGGTCTTGTTATTTTTCAGCGACCTAACTGCACAATGAACCTCTTCAAAGGTTGGTGGAAGGTCAAGGTCTTGGATGGTGGGGCGGACAGGTAGTTCATCCAAGATCGAGGGATCGGTTGGGGAGGGCTGGTTCAAAAGAGTCTCAAAATGTTCTGCCCATCTTTTTGTGATGAATTTCTGGTCTTTTATGAGGGTGGTACCATCATCAGACTTCAGGGGGGAGACAGAGCAGTTTCTTGGGCCGTAGATGGTTTTCACTGCATCATAAAAGTTGTGCATATCATTTCTATCGGCATGGGATTGTATTTCATTTGCCTTCGATATCCACCACTCATTCTGCAGGGCACGCAATTTTGACTGCACCTCTCTCCTGGATGCTTGCCATTGTTGCCGGAGTGTAGCTGATGTGGGATTGTTGAGGACAGCACTGTGTGCTTTATGCATGCCTTTGAGGATGGAAGTTATTGTGCCTGTGTTGTCATTGAACCAGTCGTGGTGTTTTCTGCTCCTGTAACCGATGGATTGGGATGCTGCCTTGTAGAGTCTGGAGCTCACGGAAGACCATTTCCTGTCAATGGAATCATCCGTGCTCAAGAGAAGCTCAATGTCTTCCAGGTTTTCAGCCAGAGAGAGGCGGAGATTGTTCTGGACCTCAGCCTTTTCTAGCCGGGTACAGTCAAGCCTCTTCTTTCCTGACCTTTGGAGACGAACAGCAGGGCGTACCTCCACCTGGAGCCTGGTCATGATGAGCCGGTGATCTGTCCAGCACTCAGCACCTCTCATTGCACGAGTGAGTAAGACGTCTTTTGTATCAGCACGTCTCACAATGATGTAGTCCAATAGGTGCCAATGTTTGGAGCGTGGGTGCATCCAGGATGTTTTGTGCTTGTTTTTTAATTGGAAGAGGGTGTTTGTGATGGTCAAGCCATGCTCAGCACAGAGGCTTAGGAGGCGCAGTCCATTTGCATTGACTTTCCCAATGCCATGCCCACCAATGACACCACTCCACACCTTGTTGTCTTTCCCCACTCTGGCATTGAAATCGCCCAGCAAAAAGATCTTGTCCTCCTTGGGTATATGACGGAGAGCCTCATCTAGTGACTGATAGAAGCGGTCCTTTACGTCATCCTCTGATGGCAGTGTTGGTGCATAGGCACCTAGGAGGGTGGCATAACGTTTCTTGGCCAGAGGGATCCTGAGCGACATGAGTCTTTCACTTATGCCAATCGGTGTTTCAGTGAGTCTTGGTAGGAGGCTGTTTTTTATTGCAAATCCCACACCATGCTGATGTTGTCCTCCTGCAGGGTATCCCTTCCAGAAGAAGGTGTAGGTGTCCTCCTTCAGGGAGCCTTCATCCAGGAACCTGGTTTCACTGAGTGCAGCAATGTCAATATTGTAGCGATTGAGTTCTGCTGCAATTAGTGCAGTCCTTCGCTGAGGTCTTTCGGCATTAACGTCCAGCAGAGTTCTTATGTTCCATGTTGCCAGTTTAAAGGGAAGTATTTTCTTTTTTTTATTTCGACCGCAGAGTGGAATGTCCCGATAGGTGCGGTAGCCTATCCAGGATGTTTTGAGTGGGCAATGTTTAGGCCACCTTTTCTAGGCCCCTCCCCAGTTGGGGTGAGCAGTGTGGCTCCTAAATAGGACTGCTCAGACACACAGGGGTCTGCCGAGAGCAGCTGCCACTCAAGCCCAGCTGCTGGCGACCATGAATAGCCCTGTGCCGCTGGCGTGCAGGGGTCTGATTAGGAGCTTCCAGTGCATTCATACCTGCTCCCGTCACCAGACACCCCATCGCCGCCAGACTTTGATCCATATTCCGGTTGCTGGTCTCACCGAGGCAGAGGTGGATACCTGCGCAAAGAGATTGTTTACAGTGCCGCTGGGGGTGCGCATGTCCCAGCAGCACTTCTTCACTGTGAGAGGGTGGGATCTGGTGGCAAGGGGGGCCCAAGACGACCAGCACTCTTCCACAGCTGCAGGAGGCTGCCGGAGCTCCAGTCTGTCAGAGGACCGCCTATCGTGCGCCGCCATGCACATTGCTTTTCTCTCAGGGTGTGCTCCCCTAGCCTTTGTCGTCCTACACTTACCCACAAGGCAGTGGGACAGTGGTTGGTCAATGCCAGGGCGTATCCACTTCACATGGGCCTGCGCATTAGACCTCTGGGGACCACTGTAGCTCCGAGATCCCCTACAGTTTAGCCAGGGACCGCAAGGTACCCAGTTACCGTGTGTGGCCACGAGGAGGCACTGCAGGAGTCTTGGCGGTAGAGAGGCTATGTACCGGCAGGGGAGACTTACGCACTCGGCTCCTCTTTTCACCCCCACAAAGAGGGCTAGCCGGCGGCAGTAGCTGAGAGCAGAGAGTAGCAAGCAGAAGCAGCATGCAGCATGCACTAACTACAAGCACTACTACCCCAGTATTACTGCACTGACGCATCACACACGCCCTGTGCATCACACACACACAGGCTGCCAGGCCATCACAGGGCCGACACACACACACACACACACACACACACACACACACACACACACACACACACACACACACACACACACACACACACACTCATTCATTCGTAGGGATAATTTAGTACCGCCAATTCACCTGACTTGCATGTCTTTGGACTGTGGGAGAAACCGGAGGCCCCGGAAGAAACCCACGCAGACACATGCAAATTCCACACAGAGGACGACCCGGGATTGATTATCTATCAGGGGGCAACAGGGGGTATGACATTCAGGTGCCTGCTAATCCTGAGACGTCGGGGCTACATCGCCCAGACATCATTGAACATTCTCAGTTAGAAGTTCTGAAACAGAATATATAACGTTCAGTTTTATTTTTGAGATTGGGACGATGTTTGGACGATATAGCCTGGCGTATTCAAAATGGGCAGCTCGTGTCTGTCTGTGTGTGTGTGTGTGTGTGTGTGTGTGTGTGTGTGTGTGTGTGTGTGTGTGTGTGTGTGTGTGTGAGCACACATTCTACCTGTAGCTAGCAAACGAGCAAACTTACTTCTCTTTATGGCTTTTCAAGTGACACACAAAGTTCGACGTTGTTGCAATGCCATTGGAGATTTTTACTGCACATGTTTTGTAGATAGCTGTCCTTTTTTGCCCACAAATTCCAAGCTTTGTATAGCCATATAGTAAGATTTTTGGAGTCGTTCCCGCAGCTGCAGCTACAATGATTGCAATTTGCAAAATCCCGGCGCTCACATTGTGTAGAACTGACGTTAGTTTTTGAGTGACATGATGACATCTCCAATTAGTGCTGAGTATTTGTGTTTTCCCGCCCATCTAAACATTTGATTGGCCCTACGCGATGCTTGTATGTAGGTACGTGTGCGCGCGCTTGAAATGAAGAATAATTACAAAAAGTTAAAAACTATGAGAGAGGTGCATCCTGCATCGTCATTGTTGGCATCTCTCGTGTCCGAGGATCCATTCCAAGAGATTAAGGTGTGTGCTTAAAACGAAGATGGCTTGACAGTCCAAGGTGAGAATAGAAGAGGCTGGAACAGTGCGGATAGTAGGGGGTGGACCCATTCCTGCGGCTCTCTGTTCTTGGCGGATTTTTCGGCGGTGGCACTTTTCTTCCGCATGCGTTCATTTGTCAGTTTCAGCCCTGATGGAACCAGCCAGGCAGGCAGCTCTCCAGTGCTTTCGATTTTATGAGTCTCATCACCAGCCAGTCAGACTAGCTTGGTCTAGTCAGAAACGCACGAACTGAGGAAGCCTCTTGGATGAGAGGCGAAACGTCTTCACGGATATATACCAAGTCCAGTTGCACTTGATTCAACTCCTTTGGAGTATAAAATTTGTTTCGGGAGTCTGTCGTTTGGCATCCTCTGGATGTGGCCAAGCCACCGCAGCTGGTGATGTTCAATTGTCGTCTCGATGGAAAGGAGATCGGCTCTTTCGAGAACTTGATTGTTGGTGACCTTTTCTTGCCAGGAAATTCCCAGAATACTTCTCAGTTTTTCCTGGTGGAAGCGTTCTAGTTTATGGATTTGGTATTTGAAGAGGGTCCAGGCTACACGACTGTACAGGAGGGTTGAAAGAACCACTGCACGGTAAACCATGATTTTGGTTGATGTCTTGAAATCACAATCATAGAAAACACGGTGAGAAAGTCGTCCAAAGGCAGTGTGGGCAGCTTTCAGTCTGTTGGTGATATCCGGTTCTAGACTGCATGTTTCTTCGAGGATACTTCCAAGGTACTGAAAGGATTGAACTTGTTCTGTAGGTTGGCCATGGATGGTGATTTGAAGCGGAACTCCTGGGGTATCCTGAGGCACAACAGCAAGTGTTTTAGTTTTCTTGATGTTCACAGAAAAGCCAAAATTTCATAGGCCTGAACAAAGGAGTTGGTGATCGACTGAAGACCTTCTGGAGTCATGGCAGGAGCAGCGTTATCATCGCCATATTGAAACTCACTGATGGCGTTGGTGGATGTCTTGTTCTTAGACTTCAAGCACTGGAGATTGAACAGGCTGCCATCAAAGCGGTAACGGATGTTGACTTTACCGTCAAGAGACCGATCTGTCTTCTGCAAGAGAGTGGCCAGGTATAAGGAAAATAACGTAGGCGCTAGAACACAGCCTTGCTTTACTCCATAATCCATGGGTAAAGGGTTCCACGGAAACAGACACAGCCTTTCATGTCATCATGGAGGGCGCGAATCATCTGGATGAAGTGGTCAGGGCATCCAGATTTGGATAGCACATCCCACAAAGTGGCTGTCGGAACAGAATCAAATGCTTTCTCAAGGTAGAAAAAGAGGAATCCTACATTTTCCCAGCATTGGGAAAACACTCAAACAAGTCTCTCGAGTCATCCAGCTCAAGTCCAAGTCATAGATGTCAAGTCTCAAGTACTTTTCTTTTTGGCAAGTCAAGTCTCAAGTCATCAAATTTGTGACTCGAGTCGCACTCGAGTCCAAGTCACATGACTCGGGTCCACAACTCTGTAAATATGTCGAATGAACAGAAGTTTACATCGCGCTACTCAAATCAACGGGGCTAGAGCACTGTTAGCAAGTCGTAATGGAAGTCAATGAGACAAGATGGCCGCCCGCACTTTAAGCTATTTTATTTTGTGTACTTTAGTGATTCAGACTCGGTCATATGAATGTATTTTACAAAGTAATGGCTTCCGGTCATATCTAAAAAGAGTGCACAGGTAACCACAATGGTGGCAGTCATTGAGAGTATGTTTTTGGTGTGATGTTGGCAGTGTTGTAGTCGAGTCACTAAACCTCGAGTCCGAGTTGAGTCTCGAGTCCCCAGTGTTCGAGTCCAAGTCCAAGTCCGAGTCAGCAAAGAAAAGTCGAGTCGAGTCCCCATTACCTGAGTCCGAGTCAAGTCCCTATTACCCTAGTCCGAGTCCGAGTCATCAAGGTTGAGTCTGAGTCGAGTTCAAAGATGGCTCCAGTGATCCACTCGGGCACAGTCAAAGATCTGACATACAAATAAAAAAGGTCTACATTAAACAAAAATGACACAGCTGTCACCATTTTAGAACAGTCTGAATTTCTTTGACATTCTGAACACTGGATGTGCTTCAAAACACATTTGATAGCTGTGAATAGCATGCTATTAGCAAATGGTGGAAACAGTGTGCAGAAGTAAGTTCCACAGCATACAATACATTCATAAAAACTAGTCAAAAGACATTGTCTCTCAGGAATAGTTAGGAACAAAAGGCTGGTGGCACTAGTTTTAAGCATACACGTCTCATTTCAAAAACATAAGATCTGACAGCATGGAACTACTCAACCTTGCACGGTGAGGCCTCATCAAAATGCCTCCATGACTAAATACCCTTTCAATGGGTGCACTGGAGGTAGGGATAGAGAATACCTGTGTGGCAATCTGATAGAGGGTAGGGAATTTGGATTTGTTTTGCTGCCAAAACCTGAGGCACGGGACTGAGTCAGAGTCCTGCTCAGCGATCAAGTTGAGGTATGCAGTCAACTGAGCCTGGCCAGACGGCTTCTTCTCGGTGGAGGAGGGAGTCCTCCTATAGTGGGAGAACATTCTCAACTGCTTCTCAGGAGGAGACTCTGAAAGTTCACCTTCCCCTGGTCCTGTTGCTTCCGCTGCATCTGCTGTTGATACCGCTTGCTTGTCACCCTCTGCCTTTATATACTCTGAAATGAGAGGGGGCATGGGGGACTCATTACAAATATGTTATTGACTAGGCCTACATGACAAATGACACGCCTATGTGCTTTATTGTAACACCTTCAATGATATAAACATCACAACAATCAAATAGTTAATCACTTAACTAACGTTAATCAAAACATTTCTCACCTTTGATCTCAGTCTTCAGCACATCTTTGACGTCACTGTCCAGCTGCACATCATGTTCTAGCCGCTGGAAGCCAAATGCTGGGTCCAACACAGATGCTATGAAGTAGGCATTGGTGAAAGGAAATTTGGTGGGGCCTCTTCCTTCAGCCGGCTCACATCCTGGTATCTTGACTGCACTGAAAACCTCTGCAAACCTTGTTTTCAAGGAGCTCTCCAGAGCTCTCACCAGAGGCCCACAGTATCTGGCTTTTCCTCTTATTTCCTGCAGGTAACAGCGCAGAGTGAGGACACAGGGGACAATCACACTGACGGTGACAGTAGTCTCACCCTGAGTTAGGTTGGTTGCCTCTAAGAACGGATCAAGAACTTCGATCAGTTCTTTAAGCTGAGCATACTCTCGCGGGGATAAGATAAGGCTTTTGTGCCCCACTGATTCCAACACACTGGACAGCTTTTGCATGTCTAAATGCACATAAGCCTTCACCTGCTTCAGAGTGGAATTCCATCGTGTGGCATTCGCTGTTGGAATTGTTGCATCACCAGAACACGCTTCAAAGCAGTCTTTAAACGAGGTGCCACTGTGGAGGAGGTTGGCTGCACGGGATAGCTTTGCTAGGGTGCTTGACAGCCCACTGGTGTCTTTCAGACCATCTTTTATGACCAACTGCAGTGAATGTGTGAAGCATGATAGTCTCTGCATCTTACAGTTCTCAGCCAAAGTGTCATTGACTGTCTGTTGATCTTCTGGCATCAGGTCTTGCCATATTTCATCATCGTCCTCAAATGTGCTGGGATCATGAGCTTCAGCATCACAAGGATCCTCTAGGGGAAAGCTGGCCTGGAAAGCTTTTCTCATGTTGGATGCATTGTCAGTTATGACAAAGTTGATCTTGTCCTTAATCAGGTATTCTTCAGCACAGCATTCAAACATCATTGCAATCTTCTCTCCTGAGTGTTTCCCATGCACTCTTTTGCAGGAAAGAGGATATGACTGAAGGCTGAGTTCCTGTTTTTTTTATCCATTGCCACTGTGTGTGCTGTCACTCCAAGGAATGACTGCATCTTTCGATCACTCCAAATGTCTGTGGTAACAGCAACACTCGATGCTTCTGCCAGCTGGTTCTTTATCTGTTCTTTCTTGACTTCCACCATTCCTGGAATGGTCACAGAGGAAATTGTGGATCTTGCTATGGGCCGGTACTGAGGGTCCAGGACATGCAGGAAGTGCTTGAAGTCCTCGTTGTCAACAATGGAGAGTGGCAAGCAGCACTTAATGATTAGATCTTTTACAAGGGCATCACTTATTGCCTTCCGACGTGGATGTTTGAGGTCGTACATCCTTTGCTGTCCATCATTTAAAAATGATGTGATAGTCTTCTGACCTGGAGCAGCTGGCATCACATCTGAAGCAGTGGAGGCACGGTATTCTTGGAACCTAAGGGAAGATAGGATACACACTTTAGCTTGCTGATGCCAAACTGTTTCAAGTAATCTTTCTCACAGCAAAAAATGTGTAACGTTATAGCTATAACAATATGCAATAACAATACAAATGTTACACATTATACACATAGTGGTTTGAACCATAACCAGTTAAGTTACATATTTAGTTATCTATATAACTAACATTACCATATTAGTAGATTAACTAATGTAAACTAGCTGGATAAATGAAAAGTATGAGAAAAGATACATAATTTATGAGACTAACAGGACAGGGATTAATTAGCAAAACCCAGTCATTTAATTATTGATTTAAGTATGTTACATGCTACCTAGCTGAGCTTTAACTCTCTATCCTCCGTGAGTCTGTATGTTTATTCTGTATGGGTCAGGGAGGGTGTGATTTTGTTAGAAGATAGAGCCAGTTCATAGTACTGTTCAAAAGCTACGTCGCGCGTGTCTATTTTTAGAATTTGGCACACCCAATGCTGCATATATGCAAAGAAAAATATCCCCATATTTACAGTAGCCTATGCGGTGTCACCAATCACGATACGGTTCGGTAGTTTTCGGTACATCGGGGGGGGGGGGGGAATGCCACATCCGTCAAATCTTGTACCGTCTCCAGCTCTCAAGAAAACCAGTGGCGGCATCCACATTAGCTTTCTTCAATTAGTCCATTTAGCGAGTGATAGCCTACAATTATTTTCATTTGCATTGTAAAGTTGTGCACATTTTATCAACATTATTTGTGGATGCATATAGGCTAGACTTCTTCCTTCTCCGCACTTGGAGAATATTCATGGCGGAGATCTGCAATGTGCGGATTTGTTATTGCTAGTTAAGATTAATGCTAACACGGTAGTTCAGAGTGGTGTGTTTTTTCCGTTAAGTGTATGCTACTTGGTAATTAGCTAAATGATAAATAAGAAAAATCAGTTTTAATCTCCCTATAACACGAAGACGCTGCGTGTTACTTACCAACTCATCATTAGTGAGATCGATGGCACGCTCGTACCGAAAGCGAACCGTACTGTGACTTTTCTGTGCAATGCTGCATTAGCATTCTAACAGTAACGTTACTGAACTTACCTATACAATCTCACTTGGTTCTAGTGATATGATATACCCGCCACACGACCTGACCCAACATCTTTGACCAGTGGTTGAGTTACTTCAGAGGCTATTGTTACCGTAGCTAGATGGCTAGCTAGCTAACGTTAACTGATCACCAACCATATCATCAGCTGACTGCATATCACTTACTTTTCTGGGTGCATCCTTGACAGATGTCTGTTGAAGTTTGAGGTTGTCCCGGTCTTCTCCTCAATAGTTCGTTTACATATCGAACATCTAGCAGTGATCTTGCTGGAATTTGTTGTAAAATCTGTGCAAGCAAAGCGCACAATTCGGGGCGTCTCTTTAGGCATCTTCGCGCTACTGAACATGACGGTATGCACGCCACGTGAATCCACGTGTAGGTATGCACGCCACGTGCCTGCCCTTACACGAAATTGAATAATGTTACAGTATTAATATAGCTATCAATATATTTTAATAGGGCCTATTATTTTAAAAAAATCTAACAAAAACAGTCTTTATCAATTAAAAAGTCACGAGTCCGGGTCTCCAACTTCCGAGTCCGAATGCAGTAAATTCGCGAGTCCGAGTCCAAGTCCGAGTCATCAGTGCTCAAGTCCAAGTCGAGTCACGAGTCATGAAAATCAGGACTCGAGTCCGAGTCCTGGACTCGAGTACTACAACACTGGATGTTGGTGTTTAAATGTTCGCTAGCACTATGAGAACGTGTTGGTGGTTGACTGATGTTAATTTGGGTTTTGTGATCGTAGCTAAGCATGCTGGTTAGCTGGTAGGTCAAACGCTAGTTAGTGTTCTGTTTTAAACTTTTCATGGTTTTAAAAAGTAAAACATTTATTCTTCAGCAGTATTCAGTTTTATTTTGTTTCATTTTACCTGTATGATATTTCATAACCTTTCTGTAAATTATTTCTTGGGTTTGTTTTTTTTTTTTTTTTAATTTTGCTCTTCTGTTCTTCGTGGCATGGTGGCGCAGTGGTTAGCGTGGTCGTCTTACAGCAAGAAGGTTCTGGGTTCGAGCCCCGGCGTAGTGCAACCTTGGCGATCGTCCCAGATTGTCCTCAGTGTGGAGTTTGCATGTTCTGCCCGTGTCTGCGTGCGTGTTCTCCGGGAGCTCCAGTTTCCTCCCACAGTCCAAAGACGTGTAGGTCAGGTGAATTGGTTGTACTAAATTGTCCCTAGGTTTGTGTGTGTGTGTGTGTGTGCGTGTGTGTGTGTGTGTGTGTCGGCCCTGTGGTGGCCTGATAGCCTGTCCAGGGTGTCTCCCCACCTGCCGCCCATGACTGCTGGGATAGGCTCCAGAATCCCCGCGACCCTGAGAGCAGGACAAGCGGTAGGGATAATGGATGGATGGATTGATGGATGATTTGAATGAATCTTAACTGAAAGACATAAGACTAGCACTCATGAGAGCTCATGTATAAGTAAGGAAAAGCCAGTGTAATTATTTTTCTACAATTGAGAATTTGTAAAGATAACAAAGATAAATAAGAGGGGAAAAAAAGGATTTGTTATTTAAATAAAAGATGCTGATGAGCAGAACTGAAGAACACAGCAAACACTGTCCCTCCTCGTTATTTCTCTTTTCCCCTGTTCCTAACAGGCTGTCCACAATTATTACCTGTTCATGGGATTCCAACACCCTGGGACCTGTAACACTCGGATTAAAAAATGTCTCCTTTGCATTTAGTCTTTCTCTCTGACAAACTACAATCTTATATTCACAGTCCAATGTTTTGTTTTTCTTTGTCATGCCCCTCTGAACAGAGCGCAAAGACAGAACATGGGACATTTTACCTGAAACAGGTGCCGCTGGATATAAGGGCCAGCTCTGCCAACAAGGTGCCCCAGACAAAACTGAAGATAGTGATGCTCGCTGATCTGCGGGAGCAAAACGCCGCCAAGCTACACACTCATACTGACGAACAACCCTTCCTGATCCATGGCCTGAGCGTGGAGCAATACTGGGTTGTGTACAACACCGTGGTGGAGCCCTGTGTACGTGGCACTGCACCTTCATCTAGCCATCTAGCCGGCCGGCTGTGGGTGGCGTTGGACAGACCCAGGCTGGAGGAGAGGGTGCATGAAGATGGACGCGTTGAGGTCATAGAAACATTTGATCCGCTGTTCCTCAATCCATATGTCAAGCCAGAGTGACTCAGAACATGGACTTAATTGTTTTATCTTTGAATCCATACGTAAAATGTTTTGATCTCATCCCGAATATGTTCAAATTTGAGTCATGCAGTGTAATTTGGCCATTAAAAAAAAAGTGACACACTGACAAACTGATGGTTTTTTTCATGCTATTTTATCATTTCTAAAGTTACTAGGCTACATTCCATGATGTGAGATTTTTCACACACTATTTTGCCTACAAATGAATGTCCATTACTCTAAGTTTCCTATATAGACAAACGTAGTAGAACAGTCTATAGCTTAATACAACATGCAAGTCTTCCAGGTTGAACTTTCAGACCTGTGTAGTCTTTTTTTTTTAATATAGGCCCATTTTCATTGGTTTGGGGTCAAGCTGAAGAGGAGTGGAATTTTTTTCCATTGTCCTTAATTCCATGTTAACTTTCTTCAGGTCTACTGCACTCTGAATAACGTGGATTAGTAAGAGCCAGATGAGAATGAACCAAGGAGGAGAGCAAGAAACTGAATGAACCATATAAAGCATTTAATTTCAGTTTAATCAACATATTCATCAGTCCAACTTTTCAGATATGTATTTACATTACACATGAAAATCATATCTGCATGAAGATCCAGTTCAATCATTGTAATTCAGCCAGACAGGTTTTGTTGTGGGATATTAATGTTAGCAGTGTTTCTCTTTTCAGCCTCAGAAATATCATTTGATATGTTATAAACATGTTAGTGTACTGTCTGAGCAGAGCCAATGCTCAGGCGGTTGAAGAGGCGTGGCCCAGAGTCCACCAGACTCTTTACTAACGGCTAGCTAGCTCGCTAACCTGCACGATGTTACCAGACAACTATTCGAAAGCAGACCAGCTAACAGACTGATGATGACAATTTGTTGATTGTCCAATCGAATCATAGCAAATTGTGTAATTCATCACCAGAAGCAGATTAGTTTTCTAAAATGCTTTAATTGTGTTGACAACCAGGTGGATAGTTTGTCATGGGGCTTGTCATATTTTCACAGCAACATCAGTTCTACAATTTTTGGTAATTTTACATGAACAAATCCTCTGTTGAAAATACACGTAGACTGGAAATTATGGTTTACATTGGACTGGATCTTTAGGCTATATCTACTTATAGTTTCCCTTCTAGCCTGGCAGAGTGTAGGCTCTCAACTACAGGCTCCAATAAGCTACAAGATGTTATGGATGGTGGGGAAAACCCATCACATTTCACACATGACTCACCTTCCACTCTCACTGTCATGCTCTCGAATATATTCTCTATGTCAAGGCTATCCAGACTGGTAAAATTCACTTTTTTCCATTTTAGATTTTTTGATTACCACTTTGGTCCACAATTTGATGTTGGTTAGTCTCGTTGCCCAATTCAATCTTCTTTCTGGTAGCTTATGTTGGCTATCTTTTATATTAAGGAATGAGACTGTGCATCGTACCTTTCTTCACTCTATAGGCCTAAAGTCTTTTTGTATGCTAACAAATTGAAACAATACCCACCACCACACTTGAATTGTTCAATTACCTTGATTTAAAAAAACAAACAAAAAAAGCACACAAGGCGATCATGAAAAATATCACAACTTGCAATCACTCACAAGTATGTTACTATTCCGCCTGTGTCTTGGAGTATGGTTGCTGACCAAACTCTTTGTCCACCCTCTTCCAGCAGGTTAACTGCCTGATTCGAGACAGGTAGAATGTGGGTCCAATATACAGGCCAATGTTTGGGAAAGCCAGGAGCACCTGCACAATATAGCACTGCCCACTGTTAATATACTGCAACCCCTGGAATTGTATCACAGCCATATATGGAATGAGGGACACCAAAGGAGTATATGCCACAACCGATGGGACCATCACAGCAATAATGTTCTTCAGAGCCCTCCTCTTCAGGGGCTCATTAGTCCCTGAACCCTCACCCGGCCCCCTCTGACACAATACCCACACAATACCCACCAAACACAGCAACATGAGCAAGAACAGCATCGATATAGTAAGGGCCAAATACAGGACCATGGAGAACACCCCAAGAAAATAGGCCAAAAGGACCATAGCCAAGGTGAGTAGCCAGGCCAGCCCACATAAGGCAGCACGGTACTCTGGTTTTCCAAGCTTCATATATGCCACTGGGCGTGCTGCTGCCAAGTAACGTTCAAAACACATAAACGTCAGCAATAGTGGGCAGCTGAAGATAATGAGAACAGAGAAGGCTTCAGCAACAGAGAGGGCGTTTTCAGAGAGCTGATACAGAGAATTGCAGATATCCAGAGGCAGACTAAAGCAGTAGAGGATGTCCAGGGCAGAGAGATTTAGCCCAAGCACCTCAGATGCTGACAGCAACCTTTTATTGCCTACCAGCATCCACATTAAGCTAATGTTGGCTATCAGACCAGTCAGCAGCATGAAGATCTTGATGCCCAGCCACACCTTTGTGTCAGTTTTAGTGTGGCAATGCTTTATCACCTCTTCAAAGTCCTTTGTTAAAATTAGCGACAAAATCATTTCATAGAAATCATTGCCAGATAATGTCTGGACTCCAGTAGATGAAACACTGCTGCTGTTGGTGGTGTTGCTGACAGACGACGTAGGTGAAGCTGTGTTGTTGCCCACTGTGATCTGAGTCTCCTGCAGTGAGGATCGATTTACCAACTGCCCTGCGAATAGTAGAAACCAGTCCCGTCAATACATTTCATGACTACAGCATATGAAGAATACAAGACATCTGGAAAATGCCCTACACAGATGTGTAGTCTATAACATGCATTTATAGTCCTATAATGTTATCTGAGATAGTCATGCAAAAAAATGTTCTGCTACTTGTCTACTTAACACCCAACAAACACTCACATAAAATAACATTGGCATGTTGGGTCCACGAGGCTTAGAAATGTTGTTGTCATTATTTAACAAATTCTTAATGAGATTCAACAAGGGGTGAGACAATGTGGAAGTTACATCTGTCTCTCACTAGCACTTAAGTTTCAGCATAGGTCTACAAACTGCATTTACAAGCTCAAAATAAAATAAGCAAGATCCTCAAATCTGTCTTGCTATATAGTCTTGTTACATCTGCTGTAGCTTACAAATGAAACAGATGGTAAAAGTCAAGCTTGAACTGACCTTAGGAGAGTCGGATGGATCGTTTGTTTATTGCACTGTGTTAAGAATTGTCTACCCTTTTTGCCCCTTGACCAAACTAGACAGAGAGACACTCCTGGGTGCAGTTTGCATAGCGCTGTGACGGTCCATTGGACCTGGGGGATGTGTTTGTGAAACTAGGAACATGGTCAACAGGTGGAGGGATTCGTTGCATATATGATTTTCCAGCATGCAAATCTCACCGGTGTTGTATACTCATTCTACTAAATGAGCAAACACGAGACCAGGGAGAATGGCATGTTGGCATGTATTTGCTTACAACTCAGGACTGAGGAACAATGACATAAAACACGTAACAGGGGGGGACATGACAGTAACTAAAACTTTTTGAAAAAAAGGACAAACTTAAGCTGTCAATGCACAACATATTCCTCCCCCTTTACTTTTGATGTTCAAGTAACAACAGTTTCTACTACTACTACTACTACTACTACTACTACTACTTTCGGTTGCTCCCGCTAGGGGTCGCCACAGCAGATCATCCGTTTCCATTTCTTCCTGTCTTCTGCATCTTCCTCTGTCACACCAGCCACCTGCATGTCCTCCCTCATCACGTCCACAAACCTCCTCTTTGGACTTCCTCTTTTACTCTTCCCTGGCAGCTCCATATTCAGCATCCTTCTCCCAGTATACCCAGCATCTCTCCTCACATGTCCAAGCCACCTCAATCTTGCCTCTCTTGCTTTGTCTCCAGACTATCCAACCTGAGCGGTCCCTCTAATATAATCGTTCCTAATCCTGTCCTCCTTCATCACTCCCAATGAAAATCTTAGCATCTTCAACCCTGCCACCTCCAGCTCCGCCTCCTGTCTTTTCGTCAGTGCCACTGTCTCCAAACCATATAACATAGCTGGTCTCACAACCATCTTGTAAACCTTCCCGTTAACTCTTGCTGGTACCCCTCTGTCACAAATCACTCCTGACACTCGTCTCCACCCACTCCACCCTGCCTGCACTCTCTTTTTCACCTCTCTACTGCACTCCCCATTACTTTGGACAGTTGACCCCAAGTATTTAAACTGATACGCCTTCGTCACCTCTACTCCTTGCATCCTCACCATTCCACTGTCCTCCCTCTCATTCACGCATAGGTATTCCGTCTTACTCCTACTGACTTTCATTCCTCTTCTCTCCAGTGCATATCGCCACCTCTCCAGGCTCTCATCAACCTGCACCCTACTCTCGCTACAGATCACAATGTCACCCGCAAACATCATAGTCCACAGAGACTCCTGCCTGATCTCGTCCTTCAACCTGTCCATCACCATTGCAAACAAGAAAGGGCTCAGAGCCGATCCTTGATGTAATCCCACCTCCACCTTGAACCTATCTGTCATTCCAACCGCACACCTCACCATTGCCACACTTCCCTCATATACGTACATATCCTGCACCACTCCTACATACTTCTCATATACAATATCACACCTCCTCTCTCGGCACCCTGTCATATGCTTTCTCTAAATCCACAAAGACACAACGTAAGTCCTTCTGGCCTTCTCTATACTGCTCAATCAACATTCTCAAAGCAAACGTTGCAACTGTAGGGCTCCTTCATGGCTTGAAACCATACTGCTGCTCGCTAATCATCACCTCTCCTCTTCACCTAACTTCTATTACTCTTTCCCATATCTTCATGCTGTAGCTGGTCAATTTTATACCTCTGTAGTTACTACAGTTCTGTACATTGCCCTTATTCTTGAAAATCGGTACCAGTAGGCTTCTTCTCCACTCCTCAGGCATCCTCTCACTTTCCAAGATTGTGTTAAACCACCTAGTTAAAAACTCCACTGCCATCTCTCCTAAACATATCCGTGCCTCTACAGGTATGTCATCAAGACCAACTGCCTTTCCACTCTTCATCCTCTTCATAGCTGCTCTCACTTCCTCCTTGGTAACCCACCACACTTCCTGGTTCACTATCCCCACATCATCCAACCTTCTCTCTCTCATTTTCTTCATTCATCAGCTCCTCAAAGTACTCCTTCTACCTTCTCAGCCCACTCTCCTCACTTTTCAGCACATTTCCATCTCTATCCTTGATCGCCCTAACCTACTGCACATCCCTCCCAGCTCGGTCCCTCTGTCTAGCCAATCGGTACAAGTCCTTTTCTCCTTCCTTAGTGTCTAACCTCTCATACAACTCGCCATACGCCTTTTCCTTTTCCCTTTCCACCTCTCTCTTCACTTTTCGCTGCATCTACTTGCACTCCTGTCTACTTTCTTCATCTCTCTGACTATCCCAATTCTTCTTTGCCAACCTCTTCCTTTGTATACTTCGCTGTACTTTCTCATTCCACCACCAAGTCTCCTTGTCTTCCCTCCTCTGTCCTGATGACACACCAAGTACCTTCCTAGCTGTCTCCCTCACTATTTCTGCAGTGCTTGCCCAGCCATCCGGCAACTCTTCACTACCACCCAGTACCTGTCTTAACTCCTCCCTGAACTCCACACAACAGTCTTCCTTCTTGAACTTCCACCATTTGATCTTTAGCTCTGCCTTCACTCGCGTCCTCTTCTTGATCTCCAAAGTCATCCTACAGACCACCATCCGATGCTGCCTAGCTACGTTCTCCCCTGTCACCACCTTGCAGTCTCCAATCCCTTTCAGATTGTGCCTTCTACGTAATATATAGTCTACCTGTGTGCACCCCCCCCGCTTGTACGTCACCCTTTGTGTTCCTGCCTCTTCTTTAAATATGTATGTAAACACTTTCTTTCTATTAGCCTATTTGTTATTCTTTTAACAAACTTGTTTCAGCTATCGAACCTTTGCTTGAACTATGGAAAGAGGGTTGACTATCTCAATTCCCGGACTGAATGCTTGGGAGTATTCTGCCCCAATGTCAAGGGTTAGTCTCTGGACTACAATGACAGTCTATCAGGAGGTCGTCTGTCTCTTCTGGGGTATGTATGACCTGCAGGTCAGTCAGTCACATTGTGTCTTGGTGAGGACTGTGTAAATTCTGGTCTGGGACAAGTGATGATTGGGGTAGGCACCAGAGCAGTTCTAGGTGTGCCTGGAGCAGTGTCTGTTCCTGAAGGTTGCTTCTGGAGTTCGTCTGGTGATGGGCGCTGCTCCTGGTAGGCCTCCAGCTCTGGAATAAGGGGTGTTGGCTGAGGCAAGTCATCCCAGGAACCAGAAGTGTGGAGCAGTTGATCAAGGTGTCATCTCCTGATGAGATGATCAGTGTTCTCTACTGTGTATGGCAGAGGACCTGTTTTTGTAACAACTGTCACAGGCATCCACTTTACACCTTTGGTATAGTTCCGGGTGAGAACCTGTCTCCAGCTGTGAAACTCGGAAACTTTGCTTTGGCTCATCTCTCCATTTGAGCTCTCTGTTGAGAGTGCACAACTTCGCTTGTCTTTTGAGGTCCTAGGAGGTCAAGTCGCATGTGGAGTTGTCTCTTGAGCATAGCCGTGGCAGGAGACACCTTTGTTGAAGCATGAGGTGTGTTTTGATATGACAACAGAAAAGCACTGAGGGGCCTGTGTACCTTGAGAGGATTTGAGAGCTTGCTTCATGGTCTATATGTTATGTCTGCACACATCGACAGTGCTGCATTTGATTTGGTGCTGTTCTATTGTGCTGGGATCGATTGGTGATGCCTGCGGGCTCTGTGTTGTTTGATCGGGTCTGCCTTTGATGCTGTGTCAGTCTAAATAAAGAATGCCACGGAGAGGTTTTGTCGAGCGACAGCGCTGTGTCCTGAAGTGATTTCTAAATACAATATTGGCGAAGAGGATGGCTGATATCTCTCTCCCACCACCTGCCCCCTTCCTAGCATTACCTGGCGAGCCTCCGGTACCATGGACTCGCTGGCTACATAGTTTTGAAAATTACATCATCGCCTCAGGGCTCGACGACGTGAGCCAGGCTAGGAAGACGGCTCTTTTGCTACACTGCTTGGGAGCAGAGGGTCATCGTGTGCTCGGGACTCTGGGGAACGTCACAAGCTTTGACGAAGCTGTGGGACTTATGAGCACCCATTTCGCTGCTCCACAGAGTGCCCTCCTTCGGCGATTTATATTCCGTCAGCGACACCAACTGCCTGGTGAGTCTGTGCGGCAGTATGTAGCTAATTTGCGAGGGCTAGCTAGCTCATGCAAGTTTGGCGCGCTTCAGGACGAGATGGTTCGCGACCAGCTAATCGAACACACCAACAACGCAAAGGTGCGTGAGACTCTCCTGCTGGAAAAAGACGATCTGCTGCTGTCCAGAGCAATTACCATCGCACTACAGGTTGAGGGAGCAGCTGAGTGTGCTGCTATGCTAAATACACAGCAAGTGGCCACCTCCAGTCAAGCTGCCAACGACTCCTCCCTCTACTCACGGCTGCCCCTCGGGACGCAACCCAGCCAGAGCGAGGCGGGCGCCGACTCCACTTGGGACGTCTTGCAACTGCAACGACGGCGTTCTCGGCCCCGCCCTCAACAGTCCTGTGGTAACTGTGGGTCTCGGTCTCATGTTTCAAGGGCTCAGAACTGCCCTGCCCGTGGCCAGACATGCCGTAGCTGCGGTAAGCAAAATCACTTTGCCAACGTCTGTCGATCTTCCCCGGCTGGGTCAGAGGGCCACGACCCCCAGTCTTCAACCGCCGTCATTCACAAGGTGAGCTCTGGGCCAGTGTCATTCAAATCATGCACAGTCAACATTAATGATGTGTGCATCCCCCTGCTGTTGGACACCGGTGCAGGTGTGTCTCTCCTGAATGTCGATACCTACAGTCAATTTTTCGGTTCACTGCCACTGTCCGCACCCTCAGCTTTCCTCTGTGGGTATGGTGACTCCAAAATCGATCTGGTTGGCTCTCTCCAAGTGACTGTCCGCTATGGAACCAAGCTGGTGCCCAATGCAGTTTTTCATGTGGCACACCGTGGGGCCAACCTGATGGGCCTGGACCTGTTCTCCACTCTGGGGTTCTCCCTCTTAAGACACAATGGGGGCAGCAATCCTGACTGTTGCCACACCTTGGCAGCAGAAGTGGCCATCGCTGTTTATGGGGCTGGGCTGCCTCTCCGCCTTCGCCCATCAACCTCTCCTCAACCCTGCTGTGAAATCTGTCATCCAACCACTGCGCCGCATCCCGTTGGCTCTCCGTGATGGGGTCTTTGCTGAGCTGCAACAACTGCTGGAAGCTGGCATCATTGAACCGGTGGACGCGTCACCTTGGGTCTCAAACCTCGTGGTGGCTAAGAAGAAGTCGGGGGGCCTGCGTGTCTGCGTCGATCTACGTGCAGTAAATAAGGCAGTGGTCCCTGATAAGTATCCACTGCCCACCTCAGAAGAACTCACTGCTCAGTTCTATGGCTCTGAGGTGTTCTCCAAGCTCGACCTCAGACAGGGGTACTTACAGGTGCCCCTCCACCCCAGCAGCCGAAACCTCACAGCCTTTGTGACACATGCAGGAGTGTTTCGCTACACCAGGATGCCTTTCGGTCTCAGCTCCGCCCCTAGCTGCTTCCAGAAAATCATGGTCTCCGTGTTGGCTGGCATACTGGGCATGGCCATTTATCTGGACGATATAGTGGTACACGGGCCCACCAGTGAAATCCACGACAAGCGCCTCAACATGGTCTTCGCAGCCCTGTCCAAGCACAAGCTAACTCTCAATGCTGAGAAATGTGTCCTCTCTGTGCCAGCCATCGACTTCGTGGGGTTCCGGCTGTCAGCGAGCGGTGTAACTCCACTACAATCCAACGTGGACGCCATTCAGGCCATCCCTGAGCCCAGCTCGGCCGCCCAGGTCGCCTCCTTCCTGGGTATGACAAGTTACTACCTGAGGTATCTTCCCCAGTACTCTGCGACCACAGCCCCCCTGCGCCAGCTGCTGCGTAAGGACGAGTCATGGGTGTGGTCAAAGGCATGCAGTGATGCTGTGCGTGATCTCAAGACTCAACTGACTTCACCACCAGTGTTGGCTCACTTCGACATCTCCAGCTCCACCTTTGTGACCTGTGACGCATCAGCCACAGCGATAGGGGCTGTGCTGTCTCAAACCCAGAACGGTGTGGAGAAGCCCATCGCCTTCGCCTCCCGTGCCCTCAACCTGACCGAGCAGCGGTACTCCGTGGGTGAGCGTGAGGCGTTAGCCTGTATCTGGGCTTGTGAAAGGTGACACCTCTACCTCTATGGCCGCTCCTTCACCCTCAGGACAGATCACCAGGCCCTGACAGCGCTGCTGTCCACATCTGGGACAGGCCACAAACCCCTGAGGCTGCACCGCTGGTCTGACCGCCTCCGCCAGTACAACTTCAGCCTGCAGTTCACCCCAGGCAGAGACAATGTTGTCGCCGACCTGCTCTCTCGCTCTGTCTCCACCCCAGCTCCACAGACGGACACTGACTGTGTGGAAAAGGACATTGTCCAAATGCTACACACACCCCTCCAGGCCACTGTCTCTCTGCAGGAGCTGAGGGCAGCCTCCAAACAGGACCCTGTCCTCTCCCAGCTCCGCACCTACATCCAGAACGGCTGGCCTCACAAGGTCTCAGAGGAGCTGGCTGCGTTCGCCCGAGTCAGACAGGAGCTCTCCTGCTGGAACGACACCTGCGTGGCACGTGGGTTTTGCACAGTGGTCCCAGCTGCTCTCCGTGCACGTGTTTTGAATACGGCGCATGAAGGCCACCTGGGCATTGTGAAACTGAAACAGCGCTGCCAAGACCTGGTGTGGTGGCCGGGGATAGACAGAGATATTGAGGCTCTGGTGAAGGACTGTTCTGCCTGCCTTGTGAGTGGCAAGACTGGCCACCAGGCTCCCCCACCCCTGCAACCTCTCGCCTGGCCCTCTCAGCCCTGGGAACACCTGCAGTTGGACATTTGTGGTGAGATCCATGGAGTTCCCCACCACCAACGCTTCATGGTGGTCGCCTACGATCTACACTCAAAATGGCCTGAACTCACCACTTCCGGCACTGTGACCTCACAGATCATCATCGACTTCCTGGACTCTCTTTTCTCTCGCTGGGGCCTCCCAAAGACCATCACCACTGACAACGGCCCTCAGCTGGTCTCTGCTGAGTTCACAGCTTATCTCGAAAGCAAGGGCATCCGTCATATACGCGCTGCGTACTACCACCCCCAGGCCAATGGCGGCTTTGAACGTTTTCACCAGTCACTGAAGAACGGCCTCAGAGCACACATGGCCCAAGGGTGCTCTTTCACGCAGGCCATCCATCACATTCTGCTGCACTATCGGGCCACACAGCACTCGACCACAGGCGTCTCCCCAGCTTCTCTCATGCTAGGTCGGGAACTGTGCATGCCCCTTGACAGGCTCCGCCCCTCCACACCTCAGGCACCTCCCTCTGGGGTCAGAGCCTCAGTCACTCGTCAGCAGACGCGGATGAAGCAAAGGTTTGACCACTCAAAATAAACCAGGGTGCCAGACATCAATGTGTCAGACTGGGTCAGGGTCCGCAGGCCCCACAGGGACAATAAAATGGCTTCATACTGGTCCTCTCCTCTCCAAGTCACCTGTCAGCTGGGCCCAGCCACTTACCTCCTCAGCGATGGCACTTGGTGGTATTCCAGTCGTCTACGGAAGGTGTCAGCTCCGCCACACACAGCTGGTGACACAACCTTAGCCATTCCCTCAGCATGGCGAGACGCCCCGGGGCTTCATGCAGCTCCTACATGGGCCCCAGACATTCCTGGGCCTCAGCTTCCCCTGCCATCTCCCTCCCCACCTCGGCCTGCCCAGCCTCAGGCCGCCCCGCGACCTGTTCGCACACGTTTATGCCCTGGCCACCTAGAGGACTTTGTGTCATCTTTGAAATCCTGCCGGGGGGGGGGGATGTTATGTCTGCACACATCGACAGTGCTGCATTTGATTTGGTGCTGTTCTATTGTGCTGGGATCGATTGGTGATGCCTGCGGGCTCTGGGTTGTTTGATCGGGTCTGCCTTTGATGTGTCAGTCTATGCCACGGAGAGGTTGTGTCGAGCGACAGCGCTGTGTCCTGAAGTGATTTCTAAATACAATACTATACAAATCTTTCAGTGAGCCTATTTGTAGCTGGGTGATACGGCACAGACTTGATGTGCTGAATACCGTTCTCTTCCATGGATATCTTGAACTTTTCAGACACTAGTTGTGGGCCGTTATCACTAGCAAGCTGTTGTGGTAGACCAAAATGGATGAAGATAGACCTTATCTCTTTGATGGTTCTCTCTGAGGAGGTGCTCTTCATGACGACAACCTCAGGCCATTTGCTATGAGCATCGACTACAACTAAGAATATGTGGCTCTTCAGCGGTCAAGCAAAGTCTATATGGACTCTTTGCCATGGTTCTTCAGGCCAGTCCCACAGATGTAATGGAGCCAGCTGTGGGAGGTTTCTCAATTTCTGACAGGCAGAACATGACTTTGCTTTCTCCTCTATAGCTGCATCCAAGCCAGGCCACCAGAAATAGCTGCGTGGGATTTCTTTCATTCGCACTACACCACGGTATCCAGAGTGGAGCTCGTCAATCACTTTTCCCCTTAGCGGCAGTGGAATAATGACACAATAGCCCCAAAATAGGCATCCAGACTGGACTGAAAGCTCATTACTTATCAATAAGTAAGGCGTCAAGCTCGGTGTCATCTCTCCCCTCCTCCCACGAGTTACGATGTCCATAACCTCAGACACGACTGGTTCAGAGTGTGTGTTTCTTCACATGAGTGTGTGTGACAAGCAACGAGAGCCTTGAGATCCCGTCTGTTACGAGGTCTCGAATGAAGACCAGAGGCCAGTGTAGCGAAACCCAAAGGACGGACAGACAGACAACAGAGCACCGGGATAACCCGAGGGGCGATTTTAATGCAGGAAAAATAAACAACACTGCCACAGAAATAATAACAGGGGAACCTCAGGTGGGGGTTGTTGAGACGATGTGCGTGCGCCTGGCTACCAAAGTCCGAATCCGTAGAACGAGGAGTTGTCCGGGTCCTAGATCCAGGAAGTCAAGTCCGAAAGGAGGGGTTCAGGTAGGGAGACACGGAGGGAGATCGCTGGAGAGGTCCGGGGAAAAACGTGAAGCTCGCTGGGGCCGACGGAGACGCGGGAAGTCGCGGAGGGAGGTCGCAGGGTTCAGTACGTCGAAGCACGGAGAGACGTTCTGTGAGGCTTCTTGTAGAGGGCTGCCTGATTGCCGCAGGTGTGCCTGATAGACGATGGCAAACACCTGGTGCAGCGCCGATATGTTTCCGGCACGTCCGGGCTGGGGGAGTGGCTTGAACGTGCCGGGTAGGCATCTCGGGGCGGTGTAACCCCAACACCGTCAGCATTCCTGCGCTGGTCCGCCTTCTTACACTTGATGTCATACTGGTGGGCGGACAATAACCGAGCCCATTCGCTGCATACATATGACTGCAAGCAACGCGATGCCAGTATGAGGACCAAAGATTGAGATAGAGGTCGATGGCGTGAGGGGATGTCACGGAGGCTGAGAACTCTTCTTCCTGTGGCCGACCAGCTGCTAGCACCTCAGGTCATCACTGGGGTCACAGACAAGCTGAGGGTGTAGCATCAGGCAGCGAAGCTGACATATGACAGAACTGCGAGGGATCTGCCAGAGCTGAACGTCGGCCAGCCTGTCAGGATGAAACCACTCCCGGGTGACAGGACAGGCCGATGGAGGAGAGGTGTATGCCTGCAGCAGGTGGGACCGCGGTTCTATCTCGTCAACGTGGAGGGAACCACGTATCGTCGCAACAGGGTTGATATAGTAGCGAATTCGGGGGACAACGCAACCGCAGGAACTGCCGCGGCCGGGAAGCGAACCCGTATCGCCCGCACCGCAGGAGACATCGCTAACCGCTCGACTAAAGGGTCAGATCCGCCAGCCAGCGGCCAGCGTGTCTTCTTATCCATGCACGTTACAATATTGACTTGTTGTCTCTTCTTGATGCACTATTTCCATTGCACTATTTTGATATTGGGATATGAGCACTAATGTTCTAATGGCTAATACTATCCATTATATTGTTTGGTATTGTATTCTACGAAAGGAAGGGAGTTGTTGTAGGGTAATGTTATAAAGCCAACAGCTCCCCCTGGGGGCTCTGATTGATGTATACTTGCCTTGTGTAACATGCCTCAGTTCCGTTATGGGCACAGCCGGTGAATACATGTTACTAAGAGACACAGCCCGACTCTGTCTGTTATTTATATGCACCTACACTTGCAACAGCAGCTTCATGAGATCGATAACTGCTGTTTCTTTTCTGACTATCTTTTCTCTATATTCTGCCCTAACCTTTTCATTTGTTCTGATTTAGCTATTTTCGGTGCTTAGTTCATTTATCGATAGATTCTTTAGCTTTCTTTCTCATACAACTTTCTTCCTCATACGACTCTCATACGACCCTGTTTAGTAGGCAGCTTCTCGTTCCTAGTTTGTTACTAGCTTCGAGATTAGCCTGGCTTAGCAGTTAGCTCTATTGCATTCGCAGTCAAAACGATGGTTTGTAGTGACTGTTCCGTAGTTACCGTTAGGTTGTCTCTATTAGAGAGACGTGCCCGTGAGTTAGAGCAAATTTTTTCGGCTAAGATTACGTTAGATGTGACGCGCTCAAGATAGCCTAACCCCGGGCTTAACAGCAGATCTGCTATTGTTAGCACTAGCTCAGCCTCGTCGACAGGTGTGGTGGAGTTTGTCTCTGTCTACCAGCATGGGAAGGCTCGCAAGAGCAAGCTACTGGTCGTGTAGCCTGGTCTGCGGACACTAGGGTTGCCAACCGTTCCTTAAAATAAGGAATCGTTCCTCATTTTATATATGTATATATATATGTGTGTGTGTGTGTGTGTGTGTGTATAGTGTAAGGCATATTATATTCGTTATGCCCACGGCGCCCCGTCCATCTAACCCCCGTCCCTGTCCCCTGTTCCTTATCTCCATTTCAAGGAGTTGGCAACCCTAGCAGTCACCTCTCCCGACTGCAAACTGGTTTTCGCCACTCACCAGCCCTGTTGGTAGTCCTACCGGCCAGCATGCTTCTCCCACTCCTGTCGACAGAGTAAAGAAACGCACGCTGGTGATAGGAGACGCCATTAACCACAATATTAAATTAGCTTTGCCAGCCTTGGTTCACTGTTTACCCGGGGCCAGAGTCTCCGACATAAAGGATAATCTTCTGGCGCTGGCATCACAGAGGGAGAATCAGGGAACCCAGGCACACAGCACCACTACTTTCAGAAACACTGTTATTCATGTCAGCACCAGTAATGCTAGGATGAAGCAATCAGAGATCAGTTTGGACCTGGGGCCTGTGTTTGTTTGCCAGAAAGATGTCAGCATCGATTAATTGTCTCTGGTCCCTTACCTGTGAGGGGTAATGATGAGATGTACAGTAGGCTCACCTCAATGAACCGCTGGCTGGCTCGTTCGTGAAATGAGCAGGGATTCACCTTTGTTAATAACTGGCCTTCTTTCTGGGGACGCCCTTACATGCTGAAAGTGGACGGCATTCACCCTACTGGGGACAGCGCCACTCTTTTGTCTAGCAATATAGATAGCAGTTTACATTTAGTTTGACACTAGGGCTTATCATTCAACAGGTTACAGGTGATTAGAGAGCCAGCTAGGTTTAAATCTTGTGCGAATGTGGTATCAAGGAGTTTAATTAATATGGTTAGTCAGGGAATTTCTCATAGTGTAGACTGCCAGCTTGGTCTATAACATTGAGACCGTCTCCCTACCTTGCTCTATTGCTCCCAAGCTCTCCTGTCCTAAATGTGTGACTCATAATAATCTAATAATCATTCCTACCATTGGTGGTGGTGAAATGTGCAATGAAATAGCTAATAATCTACAAAACCAAACATTTAATGTAATCAAAAATGTGACCACATATCGTTCTTGGTCCATCTCCCTCAGCCACGAGTAGACTCGGCTCAGTCCAAATTGTGATACTCTATCAACCTGTTGTTACTCACCCTGGCTGTTACTTACTATTTCTTGAAGAATTTTGAGAATTTGTCCCAGGTCTTTTTACTCACTCTGATGAGATTCTAATTCTTGGTAATTTCAATATTCATCTGAATAAGGCTGCTGATCCTCTAAGTAAAGCCTTTATGGCGCTAATTGATACTTTTGGGTTCGCTCAGTTTGTTCAAGTCAACTCATTGCAGTGGTAACGCCCTTGATTTGGGTTTATCTAAAGGGATAGCTGTTTCTGACCTGAATGTCTTGCCAACCACATCTGCTGTGTCAGATCATTTTCTCATCAAATTTGAAGCATTATTGGCTTGTCCAGTGAATGTCGGCACAGATGTAATTGCCACTCGCCACATTGGTCCCTCCACTGTAGCTGCATTTGGCCAGCAGCTGCCTAAAGTCTTGGCTCCTTCCACTGTAGTGACTGATTCTGTTGAAAATTTCACTAGTGACTAAAGTATGTCCGTCTAGTGTCCTCAATTCAGCTGCACCTCTCACAACAAGAGCTAAGTGAGTAAAGAGGCCTACACCCTGGTTTAACAACGAGACACGTGCTCTTAAGCTGGTATGCAGGAGACTGAAACATAAATGGTGAAAATCAAAATTTGAAGTTTTTTTTACCTATCTTGGCCCGAGTGTTTATTGAAATATAAGGGTGCTTTATCTGCTGCAAAAGCAGCGTATCTCTCTCACTTAATCAATATTAATAAACAAAACCCCAGATTTCTCTTTGACACTGTATCTAAACTTAATAAAATGCAGCCATCTATTAGCTGCACACCATTCATGGCCCATGAGTTTCTAGACTTTTTCTGCATTAAGGTTGATGAGATCATAAACAAAATGAGTTCTTCAACTCCAGCTACTCCTGCAGATCCTGTCTTACCAAATTTTTATCTATACACTGAGTCACTGATAGTCTCAATTATTACAGCTTTTGGGACTCTCTCTCTTGATATTTGACTAAGCTCATGTCAGCTTCTAAACCAACTACTTGCCTACTTGACCTTAATTTATCCCTTACTACTGGCACTGTTCCCAGCAGTTTTAAGACAATTGTGGTTAAACCTCGACTTCAAAAAACCACACCTCGATCCAGGGTCTCTTAATAATCATCGACCAGTCTCTAATCTTCCATTCTTTTCCAAAGTACTAGAGAGAGTTTTGCATCAACAACTTTCGACCCATATAGAAGAAAACCATCTGAACCTTTTCAATCAGCTTTCAGGGCCTGTCACTCCACTGAAACTGCTCTGACCAGAGTGGTGAACAATCTTTACTAGCTATGGACTCTGATTCCACTTCTGTGCTTCTACTACTGGATCTCAGTGCAGCCTTTGACACTATTGATCACTGTATACTATTAGACAGATTAAATTGTAATTTTGGTGATGAGTCTCATCACTAGCTTGGTCTAGTCAGAAAGGCACGAACTGAGGAAGCCTCTTGGATGAGAGGCGAAACGTCTTCACTGATATATACACTGCTCAAAAAAATTAAGGGAACACCTAAAAACACAATATAGACCTCGATGAATGAAATATTTCAGCTGAAAATCTTTATTTATTAGACAGAGGAATGTGTTTAGAGCAAAATAACCTAAGAATGATCAATGGAAATCAAAATCATTAGCCCATTAAGGTCTGGATTCAGAATCATACTCAAAATCAAAGTGGAAAATGAGAACATAGGCTGATCCAACTTCTGTGGAAATTCTTCAAGACGATTCAAAATGAGGCTCAGTAGTGTGTGTGGCCTCCACGTGCCTGTATGCGCTCCCTACAACGTCTGGGCATGCTCCTGATGAGACGACGGATGGTCTCCTGAGGGATCTCCTCCCAGACCTGGATCAGGGCATCGGTCAACTCCTGGACAGTCTGTGGTGCGACATCGCGTTGGCGGATGGTACGAGACATGATGTCCCAGAGGTGCTCGATTGGATTCAGGTCTGGGGAACGTGCAGGCCAGTCCATAGCATCAATGCCCTCGACATACAGGAACTGCTGACACACTCTGGCCACATGAGGATGAGCATTGTCATGCATGAGCAGGAACCCAGGGCCCACTGCACCAGCATATGGTCTGACAATGGGTCTGAGGATCTCATCCCGGTACCTAATGGCAGTCATGGTACCTCTGGCTAGCACGTAGAGGTCTGTGCGGCCCTCCAAGAATATGCCTCCCCAGACCATCACTGACCCACCGCCAAACCGGTCATGCTGGAGGATGTTGCAGGCATGATGTTGTAGCCGTGGAACTTCGGCATGTTTATTTCGCTCCATGCATAACGTGCACATAATCCGACTGACTCTCGTCTACCTTCCCGCTCCCGTGGCTGCTCTGTTTACTATCCCATAACTCCCTGTGTCCTTAAAGGTGTATTCCCCTAATACTGAACATCACACCATCCACTCTCTGAACCGCTTATCCTGCTCTCAGGGTCGCGGGGATGCTGGAGCCTATTCCAGCAATCATTGGGCAGCAGGCGGGGAGACACCCTGGACAGGCCACCAGAACATCACAGGGCCGACCAATGCATAGAAATCAAAATTAACAAAACAGCACAAGTCAAACAAGGCACCTTACATGTCATGTTATTCCAGTCCACCTTTGTTCATCTAGCCTATATCTGTTCATGGTGATGGTGGTCACCACCTGGACACTGCTTGGCTTCCCCCTCATCACGTTTTCTTTTTATATATATTATAAATCCATATAATTTTGTTATTCTGTCTTAATGTTGTATGCTTCTCTCACTAAGATGTGTAACTAATTTCTTTTCTTTTTTATACATGGTGATGTTGGTCGCGTGACTGGGGTCCTGGGCTGTTCCGGTGGTGTCTGGACACTGCTTGGCATCCTCCTCATCATATTCTTCATATATTTTATAATTCCATTATAATTCTGTTACCCTCTTTCGATGTTGTATTCTGTAAATTGTGTAAATCATTAAGTACGTTTAAAAAATTCTTTAAAAAAAACATATTGAAATATAGGATGGATGAACAAAAAGGTGGACTGGAATAACATGACATGATACATGAGATGTAAGGTGCCTTGTTTGACTTGAGCTGTTTTGTTTATTTTGATTTCTATGCATTGGTCTTTCTTTTCTTTTTTCACTTTTGTTTTGTTTTGAAGGTTTTTATTATTTGTTACAGAGAGTTTGCAAAGTATGTTCACTGTTATTTTCATTTGTTTTTGCATCCCTGCATATATATTTTATTTTGTTATTTTAACATCCTTGAAATAAAATCAGTCAAAAATAAATAAATAAACACTCTGCACGCTGTCCATCTTGGGAGAGATCCCTGCTCTGTTGCGCTCCCTGAGGTTTCTTCCTATTTTTTCTCCCTGTTAAAGGGTTTTGTTTTTTTTTTGTTTTTTTGAGGGAGTTGTTCCTTATCCGATGCGTGGGTCTAAGGACAGGATGTTGTGTTGCTGTAAAGCCCCTTGAGGCAAATTTGTAGTTTGTGATGTTGGGCTATACAAATAAAATTGACTTGACTTGTGAATTTTCTGCTGAAGAGATACTGATGGAATTTCTTCACTCCAAACACTATAGACAGTGCTTCATGCTCAATCTGTGCATAATTGCTTTCAGCTTTGCTCAGCATCCTCGATGTGAAGGCGACTGGTCTCTCTTCAACTGAGGGCAGGATATGTGACACTACTGAACCCACACCATACAGTGGGGCGTCACATGCCAGCTGAAGTGGTAATGTGGGGTCAAAGTAGGTGAGGACCTCAGATAGAGGGCTGTCTTCACTTCTTTGAATGCCATCTCACAATATTCAGGCCACTTCCATGTCTTGGCCCTGTTTAGAAGCTCATGCAGGGGCTTCAGCTTATTCGCAAGGTTAGACACAAATTTTGCATAGTATGTCAGCAGGCCAAGGAATGATCTCAACTGACTCACATTCTTCAGGGATGGAGCCTCCATAATAGCCTTCACCTCTGATGGTGCCTTGTGAGTCCAGTACTGTCAATTACGTGCCCCAGGTACTCGGCAGAGGGTTGGAAAAACTCACACTTATCTTTCTGGACTCTCAGGCCATATTCCTGCAGTCTTAGCATAGCATCCGGGTTCCTTAAGTGTGACTGCTCATCTGGTCCTGTGATAAGCAGGTCATCCAGGTAGCAAGGCCCTCCTAGTAGCCAACTCAGGATCTGGTCCATAATTCCTGGAGCAGAGGTAATCCCAAAAGGCAGCCTCCGGTACCTGTACAGACCTTTTTTGAGTCACTATGGTTGTGAGACTTATGTTCCTGTGACTCTGGATCAACATGCATCTGAAGATATGCCTGACATAAATCTATCTTGCTAAGCTTCTGTCCTCCAGCCAAACCTGAAAAGAGGTCACGATGAGGGGTAATGGATATTGTTCTGCAATCAAGACAGGGTTCACAGTGACTTTAAAATCACCACAGATCCTTGGAGCCCCATCCTTTTTCATGACTGAGATAATCGGTGTAGCCCATTCACTTGTTCTCACTGGTTCCAACACTCCACTCTTCACTAATCTGTCTAATTCTGCCTCTACCTTGGATTTGATGGCATACAAGACAGTCTAGCTGTTAGACACTTTGTTATGCTTCCTGGTTTGATTGTCAGATTAACCATAATGTCCTTCATGCTGCCAAATTCTCCGTCAAAAACTTTTGAGTGTTTCTTCAAGATCTCCTGTATGAGGCCTGCATCTCCATCCCTAACCAAGAACACTTTTTGTCAGTTCAGTCTGAGCTTTTCCAGCCACTTGCAGCCTAGCAGAGCTGGACAGTTTCCTTGAATGATATACAGTGGAAGTGTCTTTTTCTGCTTGCTGTGTTCCACTGTCACATCCACTACTCCTGACAGAGTCGAAGAGTAAGGTGCTGCAGCTTCTTCTTGTAAACAGCTTATGATACCATGGATACATGAGTACCAGTGTCCACTTGCATCCACACAGCTTTGTTCGCCAACAACGGTGTTACCCAGTATCCATCATCACTGCCCATAACAGATAAAGCACGCACTGTCTTCATCATCAGACTCAGTCACTCTGCTCGCCCTGTTGGTGCTCAATCATAGACACATGCTTCTTTTTGTTTCTGTGGAAGCCACTTTTCTTAGCCTCGGTGTGCTGTTTGTACGTCTGGCTCTTTTTTTTTTTTTACAGGCACATTCGATATGTCCTTTCTTACCAGTTTCTGTAGTCTATGTCCTTACACCAACACTCTGATGCCTGGTGCCGTTTTCCCACAACGGTAGCATGGGTTGCCAGCTGCTGCCTCGTTCTTGGACTCGAAGGACAACTTATGCACTTGGGTTGATGCACTTAGCTGCTGTGCTTCTTGGGAAGCCATCTCCGTTGACGTACTTACCTCTATAGCCTTTTCCAATCGCAGGTTAGCCTCAGTAAGTGGTCGTTTCTGAATAGTTTCGCTGCATAGGCCACACACCAATCTGTCACGTATGGTGACAGATTGTTGTGTGAGTGAAAGTCCAAATTCACAATGTTCAGCTACAATCTGTGAAAAAGATTCACCCTCTCCCCGGTTCCTTTTATGGAATCTGAACCTCTCAGCAATAATGAGTGGCTTAGGAGAGTAGTGATTTCCTAATATTTTTACTATTACATCATAGGACTTGGTCCCCTGGCTTGTCAGATCACACTGCGCAGTAGGTTGAATGTTTTTCCTCCCGTAACACTCAAGAATGTTGGCACCATGACATCTCCTTTAATCTTGCTAGCGAGTACAAAATACTCAAACCTCTCTGTGTGAACTCCATTGTTCGGTGTCTTCCTCAAATGGTCCGATATTTCCAACCAGCGCAGCCATTTTCAAGCAATGTTCGTTATTTTCCTCTGATTTCAGCAATTAGTCTTATCCTTATGTTTCGTTTCACTGTTAGCCAGTTGTCTTCCTTTTTTGTTTTATTTTATTTTTCTCTTCCTTGTTTCGTCTGACTTACTGCCCTTATGTTATTTTGTGGTCCCGAGTCACAATCCTTCCCTTCTCCTTTTTCTTCAGTCTCTTTTCCACCGCGGCAATTCCTCCTTCCGTCGGAGCAGCGCTGTCCTCCGTTCCTGTGCCGTCTCGTCTACACTGCAGCGGCTGGCTTGCGCCGTTACCCCCCCGCTAGCCACGACCTCGCGCTGTTCACCCGCGAAAAACTGGTTAAACTTGGACTTTCTATCGAAGATAACAAACACAGCGTGAGCGCGCGCTTCCTCGTCGCCACTTTTGTTGTAATACGCATTCCGCTAAATGAGGAAACCCCGGGGGGCGGGCGGGGGGGGGGACACGCCCAATATTTCGCCCCTAGTTTACAGCGCTACTTTTGGTGTCCCTCTCAGAAACTGCGCTTGGGAAAATGTCATGTAATCGTCCCCTCCAAAGTTGCTATCAGACTTTTGCCCCTGGAGGAAACATGAGACCAGGGAGAATGGCACGCTGGCAAGTATTTGCTTACAACTCAGGACTGAGGAACAATCACGTAAACACGTAACACGGGGGGGGGGGGGGTCATGACAGCAACTTTATTCTTATTCTTTCGACTTGTTTCCTGTTTCCCCAGGGTCACCACTGCGGATTTGATAGTTTCCATCGGTACCCTGTGAGGACACAGCTCAATCTGCATAATGATTTGGCAAAGATTTACGTCGTATGCACCTTCGTGACTAGGGTTAAATTTTAACGATTCCAATTCCGATTCTGCTTTCGATTCCGGTTCTTAACGATTCTCGATTCTGGTTCTTTGAGAGGCGGGGTCAAAACAGGTCACATGCTTATTTCACAGAAGAAAAATTATTTTTTTAAAAAACGTTACACAAGCCATTCTGTTTTAAGAACGGATCATTCATGTGAATGTCTCATTCTTATATTTACATTTACAACAACTGTCTTCATACATGAAGATGAAGAAATAAAGACACAGTCACACCCTGGTCTGGACTACCAGGTATTAAACTCCTTAAATTGGAAACAGTTCTTGTTTAGAAAAATGAGCATGTCTGCCTTCTCAGGCTGTATACGCGAGCGCTCAGCACAGATTGTGTCTCCTGCAGTGGAGAACACCCGTTCACTAGGTGTAGAGGAGGCCTGGACACATAAATATGAAAAGGCCATGTCTGGCAGTAAAGGATAAGTCATTCGCTGGTTCTACCACCAGGCAGCATGGTTATCAGATGTAACGGTTGATGGCGAATCCTGATACATCTGCAACTCCTTCTCTGCCTGTTCCTGGATGGACATGGACCTCTGCTGTGACGACATCTTTTGTTCATCCTCATCAGCAAAAAGCTTCTCCAGTGGAAACTTTCTGGAACGTTTGCATGGAGGTGGCTGCTAAAAGACAAACAAAGAACAGGCTTATCACCCAAAAAAAAACACAAAAAAACTGAATACATCCATTAAAAGGTGTAGGTCATAATTAAGATCAAGAACCTATCAGTTATAATTTCAGCAATCACATACTTACATTCTCCTCTTCCTTCTCACTCTCCACTCCTTCCTCATTCCCATGCCTTTTCTCGGACCGCATTGTGACACCACAGTCTTTTCCATGATCATCCTCTGTTGATTACAGAGAACATAATTGGCATTCAGGTCAAACATTTTAATGACTTAAGAGGAGACAATATATAGTATGTGTGCACTGTCATGGAGCCTTGCCATGCATGAATGACATTATGTCACCTGCTCAGAGTCAGTCAGCTTTCCCTTGATTCGGTCCTAGACAGTGGCACTGTTGCCCATCTTTTGTTTGAAGCATGGGTCTAATGCAGTGGCCACTTCAAGAAAGTTCCTGATTTCATTACACCGCAAAACATTAATATTATTTAAACATATGATGAAGTCACAGGAAAAGAACCATTTCATATATTCTCCATTCCCTTTTTATAGCCATCTCAGTCATTTATCTGGTACCGCTTGGACAGGTTTGCCCAAACTTGCTTCTTAAGGTTGGATATAAATACTGTGTGTAATGAATGAAAGGTCACGTGTTTAACTTGACCCACTCACGGATGTACGTGCAGTGCGTGTGACGTATACAGGAAGTTAGAAGGGCATGTTATGAAGGTTGTATGTCGGATGAACGCTAGTAAAAGCTACGCAGTTAAGAACCTACGAAGTCGGCTCGTTCTTGAATTATTCTTATGTCAGTAAGACAAGGCGTCTACGGACATTACATGGTGTCAGAATAGTCTGTGTATCTGAACACGAGCGGTCATGCCGAAGTTTAATCCGCCGAGTGAATTCAAGTTTGACTGCCCCGTTGAATGGCCGGAGTGGAGACAACGGTTTTCGCGCTTCAGGCTCGCGACAAAGCTGGATAAAGACGACGGGGAGATTCAAGTGAGTTCGCTGATTTATGCAATGGGCAGCGAGGCTGAAAAGATATTCAGCTCGTTTGACTTCGCGGCGGAGGGTGATAAAGTGGACTATGATATCGTACTGAAAAGGTTCGACGACTACTTTATTCCCCGCCGTAACATCATACATGAGAGGGCGTGCTTCTATCAACGTAGCCAGCAGCCAGGAGAGACAGCGGAGATGTACATCCGGACATTGTATGAGCTGTCTGAACACTGTGAGTTTGGGGACAAGAGGGATGAACATATCAGAGATCGTCTGGTAGTGGGCATAAAAGATAAGGTGCTCTCCCGTCAGTTCCAGCTCACAGCGGACCTTACTCTGGTGAAAGTCATTGAACAAGTGCGCCAGGCGGAGGCAATAACAAAGCAGCTCAGCCTCCAAGCTAACCAACCAGAGGCCCTGCTGGCTAACGTCAATGTTGTCCGATGGCGGGACGAACGCCAAAACAAAAAGGGCGGACAGCGTCATGGTGGCGGCAGTCCGGCAACCAACAAAGTAGACGAATGCGGGAGGTGCGGCAAGACGCAGCACACCGATGAGCGGAAGTGTCCGGCAACGAACAGTAAGTGCAACAAGTGTCATAAAAAGGGACATTGGGAGCGTGTATGTCACTCTAAAGCGGTGAGAGAAGTCACTGAAGAGGTTAAACAGCTGTACTTTCTGGGAGAAGTTGGCAAAGAGAGCAGTCAGGAAGATTGGACTGTTAGTTTAACAATAAGTGATGTACCAATAACCTTTAAAATTGACACGGGGGCTGACGCTACTGTTATCAACCAAGGGACATTTAAAAAGCTGAAGCCAAACATAAAACTGGGACCTCCTGACACATGCTTCATAAGCCCAGGTGGAAACATCAGCTGCATAGGACAGTTTCAAGCCACAACCAACTACAAGGAGAAACAATACTCCTTTCCAGTGTATGTGATCAAGGGGAGAGGCAGCTGTCTGCTGAGTCGTCCAGAGGCAGTGGAGATGGGTCTAGTGAAGCGGATGAATGAGGTCAGTGGAGTTTTCGGTTCAAGTGGACTGCTGAAAACAGACCCAGTGAAAATAGCTCTGGTGGAGGGTGCCCAGCCATACGCGGTGCATACAGCCAGACGGATACCGCTGCCACTTGTACCACTGGTTAAGAAAGAACTGCAGCGCATGGAAAATGAGGGCATTATTGAAAAAGTGACTCAGCCCACAGAATGGTGCGCCGCTATGGTGCCGGTGCTGAAACCGAACAAGAAAGAGGTTCGCTGCTGCGCTGACCTCAGGAGGCTGAATCGAGCGGTGAAACGTGAGAAATACGTGCTGCCCACTATGGAGGAAATAATGCCAAGGCTCGCAGGGTCAAAGTTCTTCACAACGTTGGATGCAGCAAGTGGGTTTTACCAGATCCCCTTGCATGAAGACAGCAGGGGGCTCACCACTTTCATCACCCCATTTGGGAGGTATGCTTTCTGCCGCCTTCCATTTGGTATAACGAGTGCTCCAGAGATTTTCCAGAGAAAGATGGCGGAAACTCTGACCGGGCTAGAGGGCACAGAGGTGTACATGGATGACATCCTTATACATGGAGAGACTGAGGAAATCCATGACCGGCGCCTAGCAGAGGCGCTGGGGGTCATTGAAACAGCAGGTCTCAAACTGAACCAAGCGAAATGCAAGTTCAAACAGAAACAAGTCCGCTTCCTTGGTCATATCATCAACGAGGCAGGCATCAGACCTGACCCGGACAAAGTGGCCGGAATAGAGAACTTTCCTCAGCCCCAGAACGTGACGGAACTCAAGAGGTTCCTCGGGATGGTGAACTATTTGGCAAAATACGTCCCAGAGCTGTCCACTGTAGGTCAGCCGCTTTATGGACTGCTTAAAGCAACGACAGAGTGGCTGTGGGGACCTGCACAGAACACAGCATTCCAAGACCTTAAAGCAGCACTCGCCACCGCCCCGGTACTCACCTTTTATGACGTCACTAAGGCTACGGTGGTGTCAGCAGATGCCAGCAGCTACGGGCTGGGAGGCGTTCTGCTCCAGCAGCACGGGGAACACTGGAAGCCCGTGGCCTACTGCTCCCGACGGCTGAGTGACGCAGAGACAAGGTACGCACAGATCGAGAAAGAGTGCTTAGCCAGCGTCTGGGCATGTGAAAGGTTCGAGAAGTACTTGTTTGGGCTTGACAATTTCAGACTTGTCACCGATCATAAACCACTAGTGCCTCTCATGAACAGCAAAGACTTGGATAATGTGCCCATTAGGTGCCAGAGACTGTTAATGAGGCTGATGCGTTTCAATGCAGTGGCTGAATACGCACCAGGCAAAACTTTAGCTGTGGCTGACGCACTCTCCAGAGGCCCAGAGCAGTGCTACGGAGATGGTGCTTCTCATGATGATGTTGCAGCGCACATTGATGCCATCGTGTGCCAGGTGCCTGCCACACCTCAAAGGATGCAGGAGATAAAACAGAGCACGGATGGGGATCTGCAGCTCCAGACAGTGTTGGGCTTCATCAGACACGGCTGGCCTGAGTATGTCGATAAAGTGCCGGAGACAGTCAGAGACTTTTATCAGGTGAGAGGGGAGTTATCTGAGGTAGATGGTTATAGTCATCAGAGGCAGTCGTATCGTCATTCCCACAGAGATGAGGGAGGTGATCTTAGACAGAATACACGACGGGCACCAGGGGATAGTTAAGTGCAGAGAGAGAGCTAGCCAGTCAGTGTGGTGGCCCAAAATGACAGAGCACATTACAACAAAGATACAGCAATGTCAATTCTGCAGAGAACACAAGAACACACAGAGAAAAGAGCCTTTAATGTCAAGTGAGCTTCCATCCAGACCATGGCAGAAAGTTGGCATAGACCTGTGTGAGTACAAAAAGCAAAACTACTTGATAGTGTCTGACTATTATTCCAGGTTTTTGGAGATCCTAAATCTACCAACAACTACTAGCAGTCAGGTTGTAGCTAGGCTGAAGGCTACATTTGCACGTTTTGGTATCCCTGAAATTGTAGTTAGCGATAATGGGCCACAGCTAGTTTCAGAAGAGATGAGGAGGTTCAGTGAGGACTATGATTTCATCCATGTGACTTCAAGCCCACACTACCCCCAGAGTAATGGACAGGCAGAGAGGGCTGTTCAGATAGCCAAAAGCATATTAAGGCAGGAAGACCCTCTCCTCGCCCTGTTGACATACAGAGCTACACCCTCTTCTTCCACTGGAGCCAGTCCAGCGGAATTGCTCATGGGTAGGAGACTCAGAACCACCTTACCCACATTGCAGCATAACCTGAAACCGGCCTGGCCTAAAGAGGAACTGATCAAAACCGCTGACGCCGCAGCCAAATCGAGGCAGGCTTTCTACTACAACCGCAGGAACGGCGTGCGGACACTGCGCCCACTGAACTCGGGTGACGCAGTACTCACCAAACCTGATGGACAGAAAACATGGACAATGCCAGCAGTAGTTCACAGTCAGAGCTCCACTCCCAGATCCTACATAGTGGAGACAGCTCAAGGTGAACATTACAGAAGGAACAGGCGCCACCTGTTGGCCACACCCAAAACACTCACCTTTGTCAGCAGGGATCCTGACCATGTCACTCCAGGGGAGAATGGAAACACGGATGAGTCCCGAGCAGCAGAATTGCCAACTTCCACACCATATGTTACTCGCTCTGGCAGGGTGAGCAAGCCAGCAATCCGGCTGGATTTGTGAGGCGTATGGACTTGTGTATTGTGGGGGATTTTTTATTTTTTTTGTGAAAAGGGGGGTGATATACAGGTTAGAAAATCATCTTAGAGGGGGAGATGTAATGAATGAAAGGTCACGTGTTTAACTTGACCCACTCACGGATGTACGTGCAGTGCGTGTGACGTATACAGGAAGTTAGAAGGGCATGTTATGAAGGTTGTATGTCGGATGAACGCTAGTAAAAGCTACGCAGTTAAGAACCTACGAAGTCGGCTCGTTCTTGAATTATTCTTATGTCAGTAAGACAAGGCGTCTACGGACATTACACTGTGTCTCCCTCAACAACAGTAAAATGCACCACATGCTCTTGGAGAATTGGCAGGATCTGCCCGCATGTAGGGTTCTTTTCAGTAGAAACACAGAGCGTGGCGGTGTAGAGAACTCTCATCAGATAGATGAAGTCCTCTGCCTTCCTGAAATCTTCATCAGTCAGCCGAGCAAGTCTGTGAGAAAGAATAAATTTTCTGAGTTCAAAACGGCCTGTCCAGGGTGTCTCCCCGCCTGCCGCCCAATGACTGCTGGGACAGGTTCCAATATCCCCGTGACCCTGAGAGCAGGATTCGGATAATGGATGGATGGAAATATTGATTGCCTATTTTCTCTTTAAAAACCAGTGCAAGGAGGGGAGTTTAACTGTTCAACACAGCAAACCAATGTGCAAACTGTTTTTTTTACCTTATGCACAATCTGCATTTGTATTTGTTTATATATTTATCTTTAATTAGCATTTCATATTATCCACAATAATTATTGTGCACTGTTTTTACTTTTTAATCACCTAACATTTGCACTACCACCATTAGCATATACTCCATTAGTGACAGTTCTCTTTAGTAGTTCTGGTGGCTAGACTATCAGTTCACTGCTGCTGTGTTTTTATTCTTATATTCTTGATTTTTTAAAAATTCTTATACTCTTGTGTGTATTGGTGTTTTGTATGTGTCGTATAAGCTGGACATCTAAATTTCCTTAGAATCAAGAATCTATCTCTCTTATCTATCTCTACCTGTCCCTCTCCCTATTCTTTCTCAGGCGTTGATCCAGGCCGGCTGCTGGGATTGCAGGGTATTCCTGCAGGAATCTCTCCAACATGAGGTGGAGGGAATTCCATCGAGCTCTCACATCAGGCGAGTGAGTGTTGAGGCAGCTCTGACACAAACAAGAAAATCACAAACAAATACATAGAGAAATGTTGATGTCATATAACTTTTATATTGTGTTACATTAAGACATGAGATTTATGTCATGTTGCATTGTTTTGCAAATGCTAATACCTGCAAAATGTACACTACTAAAAAAAGAGGTATTACTATTATTAGATACCACGCACAATGGTCAGATGAAAAGAAGTCAGTGATTCTCACTAAGGAGCTCCTGCTTCTCCCGCAGAACAAACATAACTTAGCGTTACCGTTACTGCAGGTCAGGGTGGTGGCTCTGTTGGCTGTTGTACTAGGTAATACATCTGAGTTCATATACTGCTTTAGGAGAAAAAAAATGTTCAGGGCTCTGGGTCATGTGACGAGTGACACGTACGCTAACGTAAAGCGAACCAGCGATTCTCAGCTAGCATACATGGGTAATAACGTTGTAGTTATCTAGTCGGCACGGAAATATGGACATAAGGAGATTTTTAAAACGTCGAGCTCCAGACGACACAAATGGTCAGCCATCGGAATCTAACAAGGATACAACACAAACATCAATAAGCGATGATGACGATAGGCAAAACGATACTGTTGGAGGAAACTTGGAGCAGCTCCGGATTAGCAGCAACTGCTAGCAGTCCTGACGGTCACCCCGCAGACGCACGAGCCGAACTAGGTAACACAGATGACCTTGGAGGGAAACACGGCCGTCCTGAGCAACCTACTCTGCCCCAATTCCCCTCAACATGTTTTGGAAGTACAACGCGATCGTTTTCCACTTAAGCTGAACATTTCCTTAATTCCTGGAGATGCCCCCTTTGATTTAGGACTTTATTTACGTCGGGGCTGTTGCATTTAGTTTAAATTTGAAGCGTGGGGGCACTCCGCCACCTTGTGTCTATTGCGTTCCCAGACAGCCGTGCCGTGGTTGGATTTCATGAAGGCGAATTGTTAAATTGTTACGATGTAATTTCAAATCTGCTTTAAAAATAAACACATATGTTTATTTAACATGTTTGTTTTGTCCATATCTGCTCGTGCTGTGTTCCCAGGGTGGTAGGCCAGGTCTCCGCTGTTACAATTAGTTTTTGGGTTTTTTTTGCCCCCCCCCCTGGCTCGAATGTCAAACTCCGCCTATGGTTGTCTGGTTTCGTGGCTGGGGACATGACAGTAACTAAAAAGGGACAAACTTAAGATGTAAATACACAACAACTGTAAAAGTGAAACTCTGGGTGAATTGGTACTTTATATTTACAGTTTATGCCAGGCTGACCACAAAGCCGGAAGTGGTGTTGGTGGGCCAGTAGGAAGCAGTCTTCCCTCTGGTCTTGATAAAAAAGAATAAAAAAAGCCCCACAAATATCAAATCCCAATGCCCCAGTGCAGTGTTGGTGCCACTGTGCATCTCTTCATCAGTCAGTCAGTCAGTCAATCAATCAATCAATCAAGTTGCATTCATCTGGTCACCTAATCCCCCCCCCACCCTTGTAATTGGCTCAATGAGTCCTCCTTGTCCACCTCAAGCTGGTGTGTGGTGAGCGTTCTGACGCAAAATGGTTGCTGTGCTACACATTGATGGTGGTTGAAGTGAGTTGCCCTCTTCACTGTGAAATGCGTTGGGTGTCTGGAAAAAAATGTAATTCTTTATATTTTTGTATTTTTCTTTCATCACCTTATTTTAATTGTTTTCCTTCATAATCCATGTTTTATCGGCTCTAATTATTTTCGTTTTAGTTGTGCTCTTGTGACTTTATCCTGACCGTGCTTTACCTTGTTCTGTGGAGCGGATTTGGCATTATGTCCTATATTTGTACTGTATTTTGTTGTTTTATCTTGACTATGTGCATTATTTTATCCTGTTGTGTAAGGCACCTTGTAACGTTGTTTAAAAAGGTGCGATATAAATAAAGTTTATGGTTATTATTATTATTATTATTATTATTATTATTATTATTATTATTATGTTACCTATCGACTGGGCCTGCCAATTGTTATCGCGCATGCGCGGATTCGGGTTTAGGGTTTCTGTTATGGCTGCAAGACGCGTCTGTCTCCACGGAGAGACGTGCATCTTCCAGGCTTTTCCTTCCGGAGGAAGAGTGTTCACCAGACTCTTTATCACCAGACTCGGCGTTCATCGGGTTTATTTTCGTTGACGCAAAGAATGTCATGATC
The DNA here is from genome assembly GCF_029633865.1 of Lampris incognitus. NCBI lineage: Eukaryota > Metazoa > Chordata > Actinopteri > Lampriformes > Lampridae > Lampris > Lampris incognitus. The sequence goes on along the minus strand of NC_079216.1, from coordinate 18,933,132 downwards.
ACTAATCCCCACTGGCCAGAGCTATTTTGACTTATTGTTCGTTTTAAACAAACTCTTTAAACTCGAGTCGCTGTCTCGGCTGTATTACTAGGCGTCATTGCTTGGCTAGATCCTTCTGTTGTTGGCCCACGCGCTCGTGTTAGAGATTCGTTTCCACAGGCTGTACAATGCACAAGGCATTAGAAACAACAAAACTGGGCACACTCAAACAATCTCAAACCAAATCCCATCCAAAGAGGGTAAAAAAATTATTTATATATATATATTTCAGTATTAGGAACACATAAATAGTTAATTTGGCTCCTTTCTGTTAATATACACATCGTTACTTTGGCTCTGTGTTGTTAAGTGTAAGTAGTTGGACTACTGTAAATATGTAAAAAGTTCATTTGACTGTTTTGTAAATATGTAAGTAGTCAGTTTCTGTAACTTTCACTGGCGTTCATTTTTTTTTAAATCTATGATGTAACGTGTTGATTTGCGAGGGAATGCATCTAACATGCAAACAATATACAAATTATGACATTTAGCTGCTATTGGACTGGGCTTTGGCTCCTTTTGCATGGAAAGGAGTCGGCAGCAGGGGAGAGAGCGACTGGCTGAGTGAGTAAGAAGCCAAGTTTATGAGGCGCTTCGCGTCTATAGACAAGCGTTCACCAAACCCAGTCTGCAGTAGAACTTCCGTGCGTGTACACAGGCGTGTCATGTCATCTTTGTCCCAGAGGGGGCAGCAGACCATGGTCCATAGTGTGGAGCGGGACGTAAAGTTTTGGTTTTTGCATATTGGTGCCAAGCCAACAGGGAAGTAAGGTTACCGGGATAACGTACGCGGGACGTCAGCGGACGGTCTGCGTTTAAACATTTAGATTAGGGTAAGTAATCCTAAATCGGTCAATCTACTTTTGACGTGTAAGGCTTGCCGATCTCAAATGAACCACGATAACGTTAAATCTTAACAGAAATACTGGCTTTCACGAGCCTAGTCAATCGTTACCTGACACCGTGTGTTCATTAAAAAGTACACTTGGGCTTTGTGATTTTATGCACTTTAAGTAATGATCGAATGTGATCCCCAATCTAGGTTTACTGACATCGGTTGCATTTTGAAGCCTGCCGATTGAAACACGTGTGTATATATATCTTCCTATGTGCTCGGTGCAGCGCTACGCGGAGATCACGTGGTACACTGTGCTCGCTTTGGAGAAGTCGAAAACAGGACCGCATCTGTTTGCGTTCAGTCAGTCAAGTTGCATTCTATATGGCGCTTTTCCAGCTGCAACAGCCGCTCAAAACGCTTTAAATAAACATATAAATAAATAAATAAATAAAAAACCCAATTATAAACAATACAGCAGGGGATAATGAAAAAAAACAAACAAAAAAACGTGTCATGTTAAAGACAAAAGTATAAGGGCTTACTGTAAGGGCCTTGATATAGGACCAAGTCCAGTCCATTCATTCATCATGTTGGGATATGTTGTTTGGCCAAACGCGATTAAACCACACCTCAAATGCGTTAGAAATTTTAACATTTCACACATGCGCAGGTAGCCATTGGTTGACCTGTGACCCCAGCGAGCATCGCGGGACACTAGCAGTGTAAATAGTAAACAATGCAACGCCTGCAGATAATGCTCGAATATAGGAGGGTTTCCGTGCAACGTCATCACAGAGTTGCGTGCGCAACTAGGGGGCAGAAAGCAGCTACAGCGCATAGATTTTACCCAAGATAGAGCTCAGATACAGCAGCGATGACGCACAGTTGTTGTGCGATAAACTGCACAAACCGCCAAAAGGACGGGTGGAAAATGTTGAACATTTTCATTGTTGAACCGCTTTGGTGGCTCTCAAAAGCCAGCGGTTTTGCCCCCTGGCTGTGCAGGCACCCAGTAATGTTGGTAAACAGGAAACCCGTCTAAACTCTAGCCGCTAGTTTATCGAAATGAAACGGAGCTTTCTGTTTAACTTCTTCAAAAAAAAACCTCTCATTGATGACCAGTCACACACAAGGCCTGCAAGAGCTGAGGAGGATGTTTCTCCATCACACACCCCCCCCCCCCCCCCAACAATTGCGACTCTTTCGGCTCGGCACCTGCGAAGACAGAATCAGATCAGAGGATGCAGAAATGGCTAACTCTAGACCTCTCGCCAGTAGATGAACCTGCATGCCAGCCCAAATTGTGTTCTTTCCCAGTCACGCAAGCAGTCAGTGGAAAGAGCAGGGGTTTTTCGGCTAAATGATATAGCCGGTACAGCTGGCAAGAGTATGGCATTGAACTGGATGCTGTATTTTGCCAACCTTGCCACCACTTTAACATTGATGTCGAGGAGGACAGAGAGTTAGCAAGGCAGGACTGAGAGACTGGGGGCATCTTGGTCAGTTTTGTATAAAACACAAAGCTAGTAAAGCCCATACTACTGCTGTGGCCAGACACAAAGGTTTCATGGACATTAAAAGGGCTGGAAAAGGTGACATCATGCGTCAGGTCACAAAAGAATAACATGAGAAATTCGTTGATTTTATCAAAAGAAACTGGGCACATGTGAAAGTTGTCACTGACGTTTTGCTTTCCTGTGTGAAACAAGGCTTTGCAACTATGTGTGCGGTCCCAGAGGAAACTCTTGAATTGTTTGAACTGATTTGTGAATGTGACCCTGAGATAAAAAAAATGCCTTGATGAGCTTCCAAGTAAGCCCTGACATACAAAACGACTTCCTTTGAAACTGCAGCATCGCTTCTCCTCCGAAAAATCAAAACAGAATTGCATGCACAGACTGACACCTACAATGCAATTTTAGTTGACTGACACAAAGACTCTCAAAGAAGGAACTTTGTGGTCTGTGTGAGGTACACGCATGATGGCAGTCTGAGAGAGAGAGAGAGCTGTCGGGTTTGTTGCAACAGAAGATATGACATCCTCTGGCATCACTAACAACATTTTGGAAGTAGTGGAACTGCTGCGTGTGAACCCTGAATTGTGTGTCGGTTTCAGTTCTGATGGGGCATCAGTCACATCAAGTGGGAAAGCTGGGGTGCAAGTGCTGCTCAAAATATCTTTCCCCCAAACAGTGTATGTACATTGCCACTCGCACCACTTGAATTTTCGTGTTTTCGACAGCTTCGAAAGGCCGCTTTTTCGATGTTTTAAATTCACTGCACCGTTTCATGACTTGGAGCAACAGACACGCACAACGTCTTCTGTAATGGAAAAATACCTTTAATGTTCCTTTTATCATCTGTTTAACAGTTCACGTATTATAGCCCTGAATGTTTTCACTGTGTTGAACATGTGTTCCCGTCAATCTCCTCATGTTTTTGTGGAGATGCCTATGTCTCCAGCACGATATACACCTTCCCATGTAGACATGTTCCTCCCGTCGACCTCCTCATGACCAAGTCAAGGTCATGAGGTCGAGGGTGATCAAGCAAACCTGTCATTCTTTACCTGAACAGATGTTAACCTCATTAACAGCCATCTTACACACATACACACACACACACACACACACACACACACACACACACACACACACACACTCTCTCACTGGCATAAATGCGCCTCTCTCATCCTGATGGGTGAGAGTTGCAAGGCATTGCTGCTTGAATGCATGACTTGAAACAGCTCTCCTATTCTGCAGAATAAATGTCAATTGACTTAATAGCCACTGTGTCTTAAGTTGATTTTAAGACTTGCCTCACTCTTTGCTCGATAAGGGAGAAATCCACAACAATTACACCACACATCCAAAAAGAGCTTCACCCCAAAAGACTCTGTCTTGACCTTGTGCATTCCACAGATATTACATGGAGTTCAAAATCCGAATCTGTCAGTCAAGTTTTGACTTTATATGACGTCATATTAGAAACACTGAGTGAGTTTGCAGAAGGCTCTGGCCAGACTGAAATAGACGCCGAGTATCTCTTGCAAAAAAAATACAGACCAGGAGATTCATCTTTCTCCTTGTGGCATTTTCTAAGTGTTTCAGTGCCAGTAATTTTGCAACAAAAGGTCTACAGTCGCCATCTGCTTCGGTGGCTGACTGCATCCACGTGATTAAGAGCCTCAAAGAAGCCTTTACTACATGTAGGAATAACCCGGGTGGGGACTTTGAGAGAATCATCGGGTTTACTGATGACGTGATGAAGACAAATGATGTGCAGAACTGGGATGTTGCGGGCGCTTGTAACAGGAAATAACCTTCCAGGTTTGCCGATTCACATGTGACCTCCACCGTGGGCAAGTCTGCACCCGTTAGGAGTGACTTGGATTTGCATTCATTGTGGATTTTGATTCTTGACGGACAGCTTATGGAGCTTACCAACCGTATTCAGTGCGACTCCTACGGAATAATGAAGATTGCTGCCTCCCTGCTGCCTGCGCCAGACTCATTTGAAAAGATGGAAATACTACGGGCTCCAAGCAAGCATTATGGACTTGGAGTGGAATGGCCTGAACTAACTATTTGGGCAGCTGCTCAAATGAAAGGTGAATGGAGGTCACTCGTACCCATCCCTAATTGAAGTCTTAGACTCGTGTGATGAAGATGAATTCCCCAACATGAACAGTTGACTTCGTGTTTTGGCCACATTGCCTGTTATGAGTTGTTCCGTGGAGTGCCGGTCCTCAACAGGAGAAATCCAGCAGCAGAGCAACCATACTCACAGGAAGCCTGTCGTTGGTGGCGTTTGAAAGGGAACTTACAGAGACTTTGGGGTCTAATGAAATAATTGAATCATTTAAGGCCAAGTCACGCCATCTTGCCTTTTAAGCTGTCAACTTGCACGGGTAGGCTGTGTCCCAATAAAGTTTCATGTAAATGTCATTTGGGGGAATGTTGTGTAGATTACTACTAGATAGATAACAACTAGCCTTGCCTAGCCGTTATCTATTCCTTTGTAGGCCTGTTTTGTTTTATTTGATAAGCCTATGTTAAGAATGATTGCACTGTGGCATTTAAAATAATCAAATGGACTGTACAATGACTAAAGCCCTTTTTATACTGTGTAATGGCTATGTTGTAGGCAAGCCTATATGGAGATTAATGGATGGCTATATTTTAGTGGAGGTGCACATCAGTCTAGCCAGCACAGTCTTTTTTCTGGCCATGCTTGTCAAGTTCATGATGGGACAAGTTCAGCAAGTAAATGAAGGGAAACTATCAGCACTGTGTCCCATGAATGTCCCCAACTCACTTAATGAATGATGATGGTTTGTGCATAACCACCATCAGCTTTTCGCACACTGCTGTCTCCTCTGTGCAAAACAGTTCTTGTCGTGACTAAAAAAAAAAAAATCTGTTCTGTTCTGTTCTGCAGGGTGCCCCAGCTGTTGAGATGGAGAGGCAAGGAGGTGACGGTTCTGCTGAGAGCGAGGAGTTTCAGCTTCTCCTGGCCTACTGTCAAAAGAGGACCCGGCAGAGGCCACTCCATTTCAGCGGGGGCAGTAAGATTGAAGCTCAAGGACCTGTGAACCAAAACCCTGACATGCTGGGCTCAGGCATTTCTCAGATGAACAGAAGCCTCAAAAGATTTGACAGAAGTGGGTGATATTTTACTTTAAATATGCAGAACAGCAGTTGAAATTGTCTCTAAAATTGTCTTTCTAAACTGGCTCCTGAAGCACGTGTGAAATGTTTTCAAATAATAAAAATACATGACTATATTAAGTATGGATCACTTGTGGCAAGTTGTGAAGATGTGGCAGATACTGAGCATTCTGGATGTGTTAGTTTGGGTGGGTGTGCGTCCTTTCTCATCAATACCTGTTGGTATTCTGATAGTTGTTGTTCAGGGCGAGGCGGACGGATCATTTGCCTGGGACAGACGAGGATTTTTTGAAGCACAAGGGTTTGCTCAGGCCCTTGAAGGCAGGGATGCAGACGGACCACCGGTGCACCACAGTGAGCATCCTCTCTCACGCCTTCCTTCCGGCGGGAGAGACCAACAGTGACTGCTTTAAAACAGGCAGCCCTTTAAACTATGAACAGAAATATTAGTTAGTATTTGTGTGTATGTGTGCATCTGTACATCTGTTAATGTGACTTTAGCAGGTGCCCTGAGTGGCGTAGCAGACAGGCTGGTTCAGATCGCAACCTCATCGAAAATCCTAGAAGCAGACCTGGAGGCGGACAGTGTGGAGGGCCATAAAGGTGGGTATTGCCTCCAGGTTTGTGTCTTGGGTTCTCCCAGCATGAAAATGGATTCTTTACTGGTAGAAGAGTTTAACCCTGTCAAGATGGCTGCTGGCTTGAATGTGACTCTAATACTCCAGTTATCGGTCGTTTGTAGACCTTAACATGCGCCACAGTAATATTTTAGATGACCCGCTCATGGTTTATATTAACATTTTGGAAATAAATTCTTCACATGTAATATATTAAATAATAAAGGGGTCGATATATGTAATAGATAAAGATATTGTTTGTTCTGTCTCATAACTGTTAATGTTGTCTCAGTAAAAATCAATCACTCAAACCTTTACAGAAGATCTACACTATACTATATCTACTATATATATGTACTATTTCTGCTTCGCCATTCGATATAATTTCTTTTGTTTTGCTTCAGATGTCATTGAGAAACTGGTGGAGTTACTGAAAAAGTCTGGGGATGACCTTGATAAGCAGGTGTGTTTGTGTGGGTGGTTGTGAGTGCGTGTGTATCTCAAATATATACAAGGAAACACCTCATAAATCACCTTAGTGTTCGCTTATTCCCCTATTATGATCTCGCCACACACACCTGTCCTTCTCTTCCCTTCATTTCAGATTGCACAGAACAAGGTCCTCCAACAGACTCTCCGAACGGCCTTTAACTACACCCTGTTTGAGAAGGTGACCGCCGCCCTCCAGGGCCAGGTTAAACCAAGCTCAGGGGGCCGTGCGGCTGGATCCGAGGGCAGGCTCCACAGGCAGCAGATTGCCTTTGCCTTTGAGGTGACCAGCAGGCTGTCGTCAGTGGACATCATCCCCAAAAGACGAGTGCTGGCCTTTGGGGAGCAATACATCCGCCAGCACCACTCTATCTGGGTGCAGCAGCATGGGGGCTGGGTGAGTTGGCACCAGAAATGGGGAAAGTAGGAGAGGGATGAGCAGTAAAAGAAGCAAACGTTTTTACAGGAAGGTCAACGGTTCAAGTTCCACTTCAAGAGATGTGATTGATTCAGTAATGTGTCTCCCAACCTCAGCTATTAGCCATGAGCTGCCTTTGAGCAAGGCACTCAAGTTAACCCTTAATAGTCTCGTTGGGGCTGCTCTCTGGCCAGCATAGAAGGTTATGGTTGTATTGGGCAGCCCCTAAATGAAAATCTATGGGGCTGAAAATGTAAATAAAGGCAGTGGAATGCCCCCCGAAACACGGCTCTACATGGAATCTGATTCTAAATGAGTAAAACTGGAGTATTGAAAAGATCCGGCGTTACCCGTTGTGCTATTAGCACTGGAGAAATTAGGGAGTGAGAATTCCATAACATCAAATATGAAGTTAACTTGTTAAGTTCGGAAGCAGGGCCACACCTAAACCACTCCGCTAATCGCCTGGCAAGCCTACTTATATCTGGTTTACCCATCCAGCACTGTTTGTCTCCATTATCTCGATGATGGACCGTGCTTTGTGCCTGTGCTCGATCACATTGATTCAAAACAGACTAACACTACCTCAGCAAATAAAACAAAAACCAACTCACCACGGATCCCGAACTGCAAATCAATCCATCCGATACAGGCGACGATCTACTCAACGGCGATTCCTCTCCAGTCATGTTATTCTCACAGCAGTCAGACTATAGCTAATCTTCTCACCAAAGCAGCTTGCGCTCTACAATACCCATTCCTCAGCCTTGTGGGCCCCCCCATCTAAGCCCATCTAACAAGATCTCTCCAACTCTGACCCTATCCTAGGCTTTCTCTCCTTCGTCCACGAGGCCCAGAACCCGTGGTTGCGACAGACATAGACATGAAAACCAGTTTGATCGCTCTTCTCATTAGTGGCCTCCCTCACAACCAACTCCTGATAGCCCTCCTCAGGGTTCTCAAGGCATGCCTCCATGGCATTGGCCATCTCCACATCTAAGTCTCAAAACAAACATCAGAGACTGGACCATCGCTCGCCTTCAGCGCGCCCTTAAGAGGAAAGGCATTCCCTTCAGTCGCTTCGACAATAAATCTAGGTTTTTTCAACTTTACTTGCAATCCACCAACACTCCAACCACAATAAACTCCAAGCCTCCCGCACTTCGGGCACCCACACCTGAGCTACCCACCTCCAGGATCATCACTTGTGATGTCATGGCGCCTCCTCCTCCATGGCCACAGCCTGTACCATCAACCCCCCCCCCCCCCCAGTGGGAGCCAGGTTATATTTCCCCCTGTGCCTGCTCCCTCTGTGTCTGATTTCTCTCAGCTCATCACATCTTTCTTTTCATCTCTGTGTTCGCAGGCTTCACAAAATCCCCATACACATACATCCTTTCATCCCATCATCCATTTCTCTACCCTTCCTTCAGCCGTATACAGCAACACGGCCCCTGTACTTCTAATACTTCCCTAACAGCCAACACAGAAATCCAAGAGCCTCACCCAGCGACCCCAGGGGCCACATCTCAGATGAATCAAGCTAGATCATCTCAGCTTCCTCCTCCTCCATTTCCTACTGGTCTATCCTTTTTCCCCTCCCTCCCCAACACCCAAATGTTTTTTTCTACATGTAACAATCTTTTCACCCTAGCCACAACAATACTACCCCCATGGCCAGCCAGCTTCATCAATCAATCGCCCTTCTCCTGTCCCTCCAGCTTTACGCAGCAAATCCTCTCTGGTAACTAGATCTTGACCAGCTCCTTCAGCTGTCCCTTACCAATGTCAGCCAGCCCAGAGAACTGCAGACTAGCCAAGGCTTAATGCAGCTTAGTCATTCAGTTCATTCCTGGTCAAAACACCTCACTCCTGTGGGGGAGTCCGGGTAGCGTAGTGGTCTATTCCATTGCCTACCAACACAGGGATCGCCAGTTCGAATCCCAGTGCTACCTCCGACTTGGTTCGGTATCCCTATAGACACAGTTGGCCGTGTCTGCGGCTGGGAAGCCGGATGTGGGTATGTATCCTGGACAAGCTTTTATAGCCATCATGTCCTTTTCTCTACCCAGGCAGCAGAGCGTTTACAGTGGTTAAGCCAGGGGACTTACTGGGGCGCTTTAGATTCAGAAATTTACTGCTGCATTTTCCCAGCTCGTACATCACTCTCCTGTGAGCCATGTGGTGCCCCCTCACATCCAGCCGCAGCATGCATGGTCATCGCACACCTTCGTTCACGCCCCTCCTCCTCGCGAAATACCCTGGTATTTAGCTGCTTATCTCCTGCAGCACCACCTCCTCCCATCATCCCTAAGCTCATCGACATACCGCCCCATGGTTAATGTTCTCATCCCCAAGAACATTGACAAACAGGGACAGCCAATCCTCTAACAGAGAGGTAGGAAGGTATGCAACAACTTTAATGATCTGGGCTGCTCCCTCTCCAACTGCAGACTCTTGCACACCTACTCTTTCTGTGGCAGTGCCCATGCAAGAAATAACTGCCCCCACAATCCAATCACACCAGTGGACTGACAAGCAAAGAACTTTGGTACCCCCGTCAAGTTAAAGGCCCTAGACACCGCTCTACAAAATCACCCCAATAGAGAGTTTGTCAACTTTCTCATAAATGGGTTCACACATGATTTGCTCGTAGTCACCCCTCCATCCTCACCTCCATGCCTTGGGCTTTCTACTCTTACCAAAACCTTCTCAGAACTCGGCATTCCACTTTCCAAAGAGAAAACCTCAGGGCCTCACAACTCCATAGAGTTTTTAGGCATCTCCCTGAACTCTATCTCCTTCCAGGCATATCTGTCCCCTGAGAAAATACAGCACATCACACTGCTTCTGTCAAACTTTCTGCTCACAGACAGATACACAAAGCGGCAACTGCTAACCCTTCTGGGCCACCTTTACTATGCTATATGCATAACCCCCCAAGGAAACCCTTCCTATCCAACCTTCTAGCAAAAGTAGCAGCCATCCTCTCTCTCCATAGAGTCACACTAGATGATGCACACAAAATGGAAATACGTCTCTGGCAACAATTCTTGTCTTCCTGGAATGGCGCTCTTTTTTCTACAATGATTATGTAACTAAACCTGACAACATTCAACTTTATACCAATCCAGCTCCTCCCATAGGCTTCGGCAGTTACTATGGCAGAGATGGTTCACTTCCAAGTGACCCTGAGTTCATTTCTCTTGACCCACAGTCTGTTTCCCCCTTGTCCACACTCCATGAGCCGTACCCCGTCATAATAGCTGCCATTTTTGGGGGCACAAATGGTCTAGGAAGTCTGTACTCATCCACTCAGACAACACTGCAGTAGTAGAGATCATAAACAAAGGTCGATCTCTTTCTCCAGAAATAATGCAGTTCCTACACAGACTCATATTAATCTCCACCCAACACCAATTCCTCCTTTGTGCAGCTCATGTTCCCCAGCAGCACAACTGCATTGTTGATTCATTGTCTCGCTTCTCCTTCCAGAAATTATGCTATGGGTGGCACAGTGGCCTAGTCGTTGGCACTGTTGCCTCACAGCAAGAAGGTCCTGGGTTCTTTCTGTGTGGAGTTTGCATGTTCTGTGTGGGTTTCCTCCGGGCGCTCCGGTTTCCTCCCACAATCAAAAACACATGCATGTTGGGGTTAATACTCCTGTCTGTGCCCCTGAGCAAGGCAATGGAAAAAAGGACTGGAGTTGGTCCCTGGGTGCTGCAGCTGCCAACTGTTTCTATACAATATGATGGGTTAAATGCAGAGAACAAATTCTTTGTAAGAATACAATTCGTTGTAAGAATACAATGTTGAATAAAGTGGCTTTTTTTTTCAAATTCAGATTCTTGGCCCCAGAATCGGACATCTATCCCATACTAATCGCACTGTTTTCAGCCACCATATTCAAATGGCTCCACAGTTGGCAAACCTTTTAATTGCTTCACAAGAAGACATCTTTAACAACCTTGCCCCACGCACACTGTCAGCCTGCCTAACTGGCTGGAACTGTTTCAAGGCATATCTCACCCCACCTACCAACTGTCCTTTCCCTCACTAGACATTATGTCTATATGCCTCTTTATCACCCATGCTCATTCCACTCTAAAAAAAATACGCTCCTCCACCATCCAGACTTACTTGTTGGGAATCAACGTTTTTTTTATGGTCACTGGCAACCACTGTCCTCCTATCGCATACTCCCATGTGTCCATGCTTCTGAAAGGCTTGCAAAAACAAGTATCTGCCCTCTCTGCAAAACACTTGCTGCTCACATCTGATCTTCTCAGCCTCTGCATCCTTTCATGCTCTGCTACTCATCTCCCTCAGACCTTAGAATCCATGTTCTTGCTGGCCATTTTTGGCTTCCCATGGTGCTCTGAATTCACTCCTTCACCTCGTCATCCCATTCTGTCATACATCACTATTCTCACTACCGAGTCTCATATTCACAGTCCAGAGAAGTAAAACTGACCAATTAGGAGCTTCATTTCCCATCTACATAATCTGATAGACTCCTATCTCACAGCCCATACAAGCCGCTATCTATGTTCATTCCAGGCATGCTGCAAATGCCTCACCTCAAGACCCACTTTCTTACTGAAACCAGGAAAATGGTTACCAGATTCTGGTTTAATGAGCATTTGTGACAAATTCTTTGCATCTCTGTCATATCTCCAGAGCACTGTTCTATCAAGTCCTTCTGCATCAGAGCGGCTTCTACAGCAGCCTCATCTCAGATCAAACAATTCAAGTTCTCGGTCGCTGGTCATCTCATGCATATCGCTCTTACATCTGCAATAATCTCAATGATCTCTGTCAGGCTGATGCTTACCTCAGCTCCATTTAAGCTGACTTTTTGGGGGTACATAGTCGGCTCTAGAAACCATCTCCTCAGACGGAACCCCCACCCTGAGTCTATTTCTCTCCAGCCATGGTATATCAAGATGTCCTAAACCAGTCTAATCAGACAACCTCCACATCCATCCTCACCCTCACTTCTATCATTCATCCCTATCATCCAATACTTTCTCTCCTCATTAATGAACCTGTAAACTCACATCGTTGTGGCATGGTCCTTGCTAGTGAAATGGTTTTCAAGGAATTTATGGAAACGTCACAATCATAATGTTTCCTCTCTCTCTCACTCTTTGTCTCGGCTCCTGTATTTGAGCGAGCGACGGGGCTGTGCTCTTACACACAACTTAGAGATTTTCGTATCATCATGCCGGAGAAAACTAAAATGCTCTAAAATGTTACACTTAAGTTGACTGTCACAATGCTCATTGTTACAAATTAAATAAAACCCTTGCAAGTCAGGGATTTAGCCAGACATCCGTTGACCAAGCATAACAAACCTGCAACAAATGTGCATTTTTTAACTGCTATGCTCGCAGTCCATCGCTTGTGGTCCCATCACCCTTGTCCACTGCAGGTACGCCATACCACAGCGGTAAATAACGGTCTGTTAAGTAAATAAATTATCACGAACAAGCCAATAAATGAAAGGTTACTGTTTAGCTCATTCTTTAGCATTGATATAGTTTAAAAGTCCAGCAATTTTTTGTCGATTGTCAGGCTGAGGCTGCAACCACCATGATCCAGACCACCCCTCCTCCATCTACCAACAGTCCCAAGCCCAAAGTCCCTGTGCACTAGCAGCTAAAGAATAATAAACTAATATTGATTCTATTTTTAGTAAATTGTCTTTTTTTTTCTTGCAAAATAATCCAAAGGAGGAGATAATATCTATCAGTAAAGCATCGAACTGATGAGCGGTGTGAATATCAGTATTGGTCAAATTCTATTCATAACCGCACAAAATAGCTGCACAAAATAACCTCTACATTTTAAATGGGTTAGAACTGTAACCCCAAACAAGGTCCTTTCTCAAATGGCCAGAAGAGAAAAAGCTGTCCAGTCACAGTCTACATGAATACTTAATAAATTCTTGATAAACAGATGGGAATTTTTTCCAGCCTGTAGTCTAAAACACTTGAGTGATTTTGACAACGTTCCTGAGTTTGCTGTCTTGTGTCCCATCTAGGAAAAAGCATTTGACAGCGAGGACGTCGACTGACATTGTGCCTGGCTCTCTGCTGACCCAGACATCAACAGACCACTTGTAAAGTTCTGCATTTCTAACCGGTGTTAACATGCATCTTATTTGTCCATGGTGCAGACATGACTTGACTGGATGACATCACCTCAGGAAACTCACATCTCTGGAAAACACTTGAAAATGAGATCTCTCCCAAAAGTACTTATTCCCATGCACGCCACCTCCTCTTGTAACCATTTGCGGTGTTTTGAAACTGCTTGCTGTTGCAAAAATTCAGTTCCCCTACGAAGATGAATGAGGTTCGATATTCTATATTGTGTCCTTCAAAGCTGATAGAAAGGACCTCGTCTCTTGTCGCTCTCACCCCCGAGAGTGCCATGGACTGCATTAATATTACAGCAGGCCGTTAATGTGACTGAATGCTTCATACGCAGGGGTGGTTCGGATGGCGGAATCCTGAATTTATTCATTTATTTATTGATTAATGGTCCATCTCATTACAACCCAGCCATCCAGCATGCATGGTAACGCCCGGTGGAAAGAGCATTTCTGATTCCGAGGAGGAACTCGTCCAACCAAATATGAAACCGGTGATGTCACAAATGTGAAAAATAAATCCATTTCAAGTGCAATGTGATATTTTTTATACTTATCCAACATAATGCAATTATTAAAAATCCATTGCTGGGATGTCATTTTACTGTATAAATATTCACAATATTAAAGAGTTGATTTCTTAGAAACGTACCATGTTGTGGATAAACCGTTGTGCCTTTTCCATCCTGTCTTTTGATTATGAACAATTTTGTATGTGTGCAGAAGTTTTGATGCAATAAAAAAAACAAAAAACGACAACAACATGAAAATACCAAAGCAATTCTATCCCACTGAATGTCTGGTGTCCTTTACTTGTACGGCATGTGAAGGTTTTCTGCTTTGCTACACCAACACAAACCGACCGACGATCCATTCACACAACCGTGCATCATAAACAGACAGAGACAGCTCTTGTTGAAGGAATATTTAAGGCATTTTCTTTCTCTGGTCGTCATACATGAATGATGTGACAGCCAAAAAGAGAAACAAAGGAAATGTATTTCACACCAAATACACACAATAACTTTCAATGCATAGTAATGGGGTGCGATTAGATACACATATTTACATTAGTGTCTGTATAGTAAATAGCCAAAGTCGTACATTTTGACTGATTTTTAAATAATTAAGCCATAAGATCCTTGATTTTTTACAAACCATAGTGATGTAAGGCATGTGGGCCCTTTGGTAATATGGTATATGGTAAATTTGGGGGGAAAAAAGACCAGGCAGGGAGACTCAATGCTGATCAATATGGTTCTATACAGGGCACACTATGAAACCTGCAGGAGCCTTGTGGAAGCAGTAACTCAAGCCTGTCTTGGTAAAGCCTCATCGGAGCAGATTTAGCTGGCGGACGTCTAACTGGACACGGCTCTGCTTTGTGTTTTCTACTGGTGTGATTATCTGCCATTTCACCGGGTCAATCTGATACACAAAACCAAACCGATGGAGGGTAATATGTGTTATTATTGACGTTTCACCATTGGGAAGTGGCCTCTCTTCAACATGTACATGTAAGTTGGTGTATATGATGATTCCTGCAATAGCTCCTCAATGAAAAAAACAAGTATTAGACCTTTGCGATTTGCATAATACATGAAACTTTGCTTTAACAATATTGCACCATAGAGTGAAATACAGTGATAGATTTTCAAATGAGTAAAGAAAAGCTAGTGTTTTGTCGACTGTCATCTTTTTTCATGCGAAAATAGTCTTGTGATTTTTAACGTTATGATGGTTAATCAGCACTTAATTTTTTTTCTCTTGTTTTTCTTGTTTGCGTGCAGTTAGCTCAGAAAAGCAAATGGACACAGCTGCGATGACAACTTCTGTTAGAGCCGCCACGGAAAGCACACTGTACGCTGAGCCACAGACAACTTCATATGCCCAGGTACGTGTTCATCTTGCCCAGGGCATCGCACACGGTGGTGAGGTCGCTTCGGAGGTCCTGGACTACGTTTTCGATGCTTCTCGTGTCTTTCAGCAGGTCGATGCTCTGGGTGTAAGGGTTATAGTACACGGAGAAGGGCCTCTTTATCATCTTGGCAAACTCCCTGCCAGGATCAGAGGGTCAGTATTGATGAGATATAAAGAGCAGCATCCAGGGTTGCTGTCAGACCAAGGCTCATCACAAAGCCAGTCTCTGAGGCTGATTCATTCATTCATTCGTTCATTCATTCATTCATTCATTCATTCAGCCATTCATTCATTCATTCTTTTATTCATTTATTTGCGGAGGCACGTGAAGCTCTCTGGTGACAGGGCTTTCTATGTAGCCACCCTAAGTTGGTGGAACAAACCTGCCCACCTCCCCGAGGACGGTTACCATACTCTGGTTTTAAATCAGACCTAAAAGCCCACCTTTTTAACCTCTCTTCCACTTATGTGCCTCTGAATCATCTATGTTGCTTTTAAGTCAGGTGAATTCAGAAATCCAGTTTAACTGTTTGTGTTCAATGTCTAAAAACAGTCATAATAAAACATTCAGCTAACTTTTTCTGTTGCTGTTTGGAAACGTTTATCCATAACTGTTCTCAGTTGTCTGCAGAACTATGAGGGGGGCGGTCTAGTCATCATATTAATATATGAGCTGACCTTTGAGTGACAAGTACAAGCATGAGTTGGTGGTAAAGGGTGGGCAGGGTTTCATGTTTTAATGATTTGATCTGATTGACTATATGTAAATGATATCTGATGAAATCACGAGTATCAGGAAAAAAATGGCTGAAAAACACTTAACCGAGGGAGCTCTTTTAAAAAGAAAACCTGAATTCTACCTTTTAAATTTTTGTTTTCGGTGGAAAGAAAATATAAGACAATTGAAATTAATAAGTGATGCTAGAAATATTAGTTTCATTTTCAGCCAGCTTTAACTTGTCTTTTAATTGCCGTTTTGTCTTATGTTATGCCTGCTGTGCAAAGGAAGGAAGAGGTTGCAGAAATAGTGAGGGAGACAGCTAGGAAGGTACTTGGTGTGTCATCAGGACAGAGGAAGGACGACAAGGAGACTTGGTGGTGGAATGAGGAGGTACAGCAAAGTATACAGAGGAAGAGGTTGACAAAGAAGAAGTGGGATAGGCAGAGAGATGAAGAAAGTAGACAGGTGTACAAGGAGATTCAGCGTAAAGCAAAGAGAGAGGTGGCAAAGGCAAAGGAAAAGGCATATGGTGAGTTGTATGACGGGTTGGACACTAATGAAGGAGAAAAAGACTTGTACCGATTGGCTAGACAGAGGGACCGAGCTGGGAGGGATGTGCAGTAGGTTAGGGCGATCCAGGATAGAGATGGAAATGTGCTGAAAAGTGAGGAGAGTGGGCTGAGAAGGTAGAAGGAGTACTTTGAGGAGCTGATGAATGAAGAAAATGAGAGAGAGAAGGTTGGATGATGTGGGGATAGTGAACCAGGAAGTGTGGTGGGTTACCAAGGAGGAAGTGAGAGCAGCTATGAAGAGGATGAAGAGTGGAAAGGCGGTTGGTCCTGATGACATACCTGTAGAGACATGGAGATGTTTAGGAGAGATGGCAGTGGAGTTTTTAACTAGATTGTTTAACACAATCTTGGAAAGTGAGAGGATGCCTGAGGAGTGGAGAAGAAGCATACTGGTACCAATTTTCAAGAATAAGGGTGATGTGCAGAACTGTAGCAACTACAGAGGTATAAAGTTGATCAGCCACAGCATGAAGATATGGGAAAGAGTAATAGAAGCTAGGTTAAGAGGAGAGGTGATGATCAGCGAGCAGCAGTATGGTTTCATGCCACGAAAGAGCACCACAGATGTGATGTTTGCTTTGAGAATGTTGATGGAGAAGTATAGAGAAGGCCAGAAGGAGTTGCATTGTGTCTTTGTGGATTTAGAGAGAGCATATGACAGGGTGCCAAGAGAGGAGGTGTGATATTGTATGAGGAAGTCGGGAGTGGCAGAGAAGTATGTAGGAGTGGTGCAGGATATGTATGAGGGAAGTGAGACAATGGTGAGGTGTGCGGTTGGAATGACAGATGGGTTCAAGGTGGAGGTGGGATTACATCAAGGATCGGCTCTGAGCCCTTTCTTGTTTGCAATGGTGATGGACAGGTTGATGGACAAGATCAGGCAGGAGTCTCCATGGACTATAATGTTTGCGGATGACATTGTGATCTATAGCAAGAGTAGGGTGCAGGTTGAGGAGAGCCTGGAGAGGTGGAGGTATGCACTGGAGAGAAGAGGAATGAAAGTCAGTAGGAGCAAGATGGAATACCTATGCGTGAATGAGAGGGAGGACAGTGGAATGGTCAAGATGCAAAGAGTGGAGGTGACGAAGGCATATGAGTTTAAATACTTGGGGTCAACTGTCCAAAGTAATAGGGAGTGCAGAAAAGAGTGCAGGCAGGGTGGAGTGGGTGGGGAAGAGTGTCAGGAGTGATTTGCAAGAGAAGGGTACCAGCAAGAGTTAAAGGGAAGGTTTACAAGATGGTTGTGAGACCAGCTATGTTATATGGTTTGGAGACAGTGGCACTGACGAAAAGACAGGAGGCGGAGCTGGAGGTAGCAGAGTTGAAGATGCTAAGATTTTCACTGGGAGTAATGAAGGAGGACAGGATTAGGAATTATTATATTAGAGGGACCAGTCAGGTTGGACAGTTTGGAGACAAAGCAAGAGAGGCAAGATTGAGATGGTTTGGACATGTGTGGAGGAGATATGCTGGGTATATTGGGAGAAGGATGCTGAATATGGAGCTGCCAGGGAAGAGAAAAATAGGAAGGCCAACGAGGAGGTTTATGGATGTGGTGAGGGAGGACATGCAGGTGGCTGGTGTGACAGAGGAAGATGCAGAAGACAGGAAGAGATGGAAACGGATGATCCGCTGTGGCGACCCCTAGCGGGAGCAGCCGAAAGTAGTAGTAGATGTGCCTGCTGTGCAACGCAATAATCACTCAATCAATCAATCAATCAAGTTGCTGCGAAATCGATCTCGTTCCGAAAAGATTTCGCCGCGTAGTATTCGCGTTCTGTGTGAAAGTACTCGTGACAAAAACAGCAGTTCGAAAAAAAACTAGTGTCGTGCAAATTAATCGCACGACAAACGCCCCCTGTGTGTAAAGGCCTTTATTCTTCTTCCGTACACATTTTGCCGCCTAACTAGTCCCGCAGTTTTGAGGGGGAAAACCCCGCAAATTATACCCCAAAACATGCGGTTCCATCGGGAAAGGTGTGCCCTTTACTTTAGCGACTCGACGGGCCATGAACGTCGCAAAAATGCGAGAAATCCCCACAGAAAAACAACAACGGGGGGTCGTCGTGGAAACGATCAAACCCACCCTTCTTTGGAGCCACATTACTTCTTCATAATTTAACGTAGAAACATGGTTGAAACTTTAAACGGCTCACAAAACTTCAGACTT
Organism: Lampris incognitus; assembly: GCF_029633865.1. Classification (NCBI taxonomy): domain Eukaryota; kingdom Metazoa; phylum Chordata; class Actinopteri; order Lampriformes; family Lampridae; genus Lampris; species Lampris incognitus. The sequence continues at coordinate 18,914,521 of NC_079216.1, read as the reverse complement.
TGTTGAGCTAAATCGATATTTTAGGATCTAATGCGATTTTTACGAAATCGCCCGTTTCACCGTTTGTAATGGGTGTGTATTGGTCGGGAACGTTCAGAGCGAGAGTGCGTCACATGACCAAGTACCACTCGCTGCGACCTGCGGGAAGGCGTGGCGGACATCCAACTCCTCCCACATCTAACCCCGCCCACATACAATATTCAGGAAGTGCGTTGTCCACCACGCCTTCCCGCAGGTCGCAGCGAGAGGCTTCTCCACGTGACCCACACGCTTAACAGCCATACCTGAACTTTTTTTTCTAAAAAAAAAAAAACCCTCTTTCCACCACTTTCAATTCCCACACTTTCCAACCGTCAGGGACAATTTATATATCCAGACGTAGTTACATTTGTCCTCTCTCACCCAGTATGACTTTCATTGTAGCATGACTTACTTTTTTATTTCTATTTTTGGAATACATTGCCTCCGAGCACAGAGTGCTGACCAAAACTCCCATAGACTGCCATGTTAAACTGAGCTCTTAAAACTGCCATCATCCGTTCTTTTCAAAAAACAGATGAAGACAGTTTTTAAACTGCAACAGCTCCTATACCGTAACCAGTAGGTATGTGGTGGACACGTATTGGGGACAGAATTCAACCCAGGAACTAAGGGTTAAGTCATGGTTGCCCTGGCAGGTTAACGCAGGGTTAAGTTATGGTTGTCCAGCCAGTTTTCTGGTTATTCTTGCCACCTCCGCTCAGTCGAGCTGTGGGTTTTGTTTGTCTCGCTGATTTACCGTGGATTAAAGAAAGTTGCCTACACGGCTAAAGTGTGAACCTACGGTCTTCTCCGTTACTTCGGCTCTACACTGGTGACCCCGACGTCGGTTTTCGGATAAGTTTTCTGAAACCACACACATTATGGCTACGAACGCCGTTGCAATTAAACTGCCGGAGTTTTGGGAGTCTTCCGCGGCTACATGGTTCGCGCAGGCTGAGGCACAGTTCGCGCTCAGAGACATAACAGCAGACGAGACCAGGTACTACTACGTAGTGGCAGCGCTGGGGTGCGCTACGGCTTCCAGGATAAGCGGTTTCATAACCAACCCACCGGCCGATGGTAAATACGCTGCACTTAAACATCTCCTCCTTGAAACTTTTGAACTGTCAGCAACGGAGAGAGCACGTCGCCTCTTCGCAATTCAGGGCTTGGGAGATGGCAAACCATCGGAGCTAATGAGCAGGATGTTAAACCTACTGGGTCAAGAAAAGCCATATTTCCTGTTTATGGAGCTGTTTCTGCGCAACATGCCGCCCCACGTCCAGACTGCGCGCGCTAACTCCACCATCACTGATCCCCGGTGAGCTGGCAAAGGAGGCTGACCGATTCTTCGTCGCTACACAACGTTCCTCCCATGCCGGGGTGCTGGCTCCTACCTTCACTGGCCCCCCGCCGACATCGCGGGCGTGGCCCGACGGTGGCGCCACAGCATCAGACCGCTACAAGCCCTCTGGACTCTGTATGTACCACGCTCGATTTGGTGCGAAAGCTAAACGGTGCCGTTCCCCCTGCAACTACAGGCCGACGGGAAACGAGAGGGCCAACACTCAGTAGTGGCCATGAGTGTTGGCGATACGAGCAGGCTACTCTTCATCCTCGACACCATCTCCGGTCGGCGATTTCTTTGTGACACGGGCGCACAGAGAAGCGTGCTCCCTGCTACTGACGTCGACATCATGGGCGGGGAGCGGGGCCCCCAGTTGGCGACGGCTGACGGCAGCCCTATCCACACCTACGGCGTGCGGTCTGTAGAACTGTGTTTTGGTGGACAACGTTTCACGTGGGAGTTCGTCATGGCCAATGTAACGCTTCCCCTCCTCGGAGCTGATTTTTTGTGCGCTTACGGTTTGCTAGTGGACATTCAGAACAGCCGTCTGGTCGATGCCTTAACCTTCTCCTCCTTCGCATGTACGCGGAGGGAAGCGGCCTATGCAGGTCTAGCCAACTCTCTCTCAGAGGCAGACAAGTTCACCCGCCTCCTCGCTGAGTTCCCTGACCTCACCCAGCCTACCTTCTCTGCACCCACCGCTAAGCATGGGGTGGAGCATCACATTGCTACGAAGGGGCCCCCGGTCTACGCCAGAGCCAGGCGTCTCGACCCCGCCAAACTCGCCATTGCCAAGTCTGAGTTCGAGCACCTGGAACGCATGGGGATCATCCGCCGCTCTGACAGCCCGTGGGCGTCCCCACTCCACATCGTCGCTAAGCCTGATGGAGGTTGGCGCCCATGCGGGGACTACCGCCGACTAAATGACGCCACCACGCCTGACCGCTATCCTGTCCCACATATCCAGGACTTTTCTGCAAACCTGTCTGGCAAATGCGTCTTCTCAAAAGTCGACCTGGTCCGTGGTTATCATCAAGTTCCCGTGCACCCCTCAGACATCCCCAAGACAGCGGTGACAACCCCATTCGGCCTATTTGAATTCCTACGAATGCCATTTGGACTCAAAAACGCGGCCCAGTCCTTTCAGCGGCTGATGGATTCAGTGCTCCGTGGCCTTCCTTTCATCTTCGTCTATTTGGACGACATACTCATCGCCAGCGCCTCCGAGGAAGAACACCTGTCCCATCTTCATGCCCTCTTCACACGCCTCAGCCAGCATGGGCTGATCGTCAACCCCGCGAAGTGCCGGTTCGGGCTGACAGCCATTGATTTCCTCGGGCACCGCATCACTGGGGACGGGGCAGTCCCCCTGCCCTCAAAGGTGGAAGCGGTGGCGGCCTTTCCGCGCCCCCAAACAGCTCGTGCGCTCAGGGAGTTCATCGGGATGGTGACATTCTACCACCGCTTCATTCCTCGAGCCGCCTTTATCATCCGGCCACTGTACGAGGCGCTGAAAGGCATGTCCCCCAACCAGGCGGTCGACTGGACAGCAGAGCGGGACCGTGCGTTCACCGAGACTAAAGCTGCGCTCTCCCAGGCTACCCTGCTAGCGCATCCTTCACCTACAGCGCCTATTTCCATAACCACGGATGCATCGGACTATGCTGTTGGTGCGGTTCACGAACAGTGGGTGGGGGGGGCTTGGCAGCCTTTGGCCTTTTTCAGTCGCCAGCTTACACCCCGAGAGCGCAAGTATAGTACTTTTGACAGGGAACTCCTCGGTCTCTGGCTCGCCGTCCGGCATTTCCGTTTCCTGCTAGAGGGCCGCGAGTTTACTGCGTACGTGGACCACAAGCCCCTCACGTTTGCCATGTCCAAGATGGCTGAGCCATGGTCCGCTCGCCAGCAGCGACAACTCTCCTACATTTCGGAATTCACTACCGACATCCAGCACGTCGCTGGTAAGTCTAACCAGCTAGCTGACTGCCTGTCTAGGGCAGTGATTGGAGCGGTCCACCTAGGCCTTGACTATGCACAGATGGCTGCTGACCAGGCCACGGACCCGAGCTGCCTCTTCTGCTCCTCAGGCCGACCTCCACAGGCCCGCGTCAATGCCTCCCACAGACACTCCGGCCCCTGTTATCCGGAGCCGCCGCGGACGGCCTGTCGTCCACCCGCGCCTGCCTGACTTCGATTACTAGGGCGAATTCTGGGGGGGCTCATGTGGTGGACATGTATTGGGGACAGAATTCAACCCAGGAACTAAGGGTTAAGTCATGGTTGCCCTGGCAGGTTAACGCAGGGTTAAGTTATGGTTGTCCAGCCAGTTTTCTGGTTATTCTTGCCACCTCCGCTCAGTCGAGCTGTGGGTTTTGTTTGTCTCGCTGATTTACCGTGGATTAAAGAAAGTTGCCTACACGGCTAAAGTGTGAACCTACGGTCTTCTCCGTTACTTCGGCTCTACAGGTACACATATAATACTTCAGCGTCTTCACTGAAGACTTGTGATGCGCATTATGAAAACAGTCTGTCGGTACGACTTGTACTGGTCAAGCTATGAGGGCACTTATCAGCAGACACGCTCAAGATTTCTCCAGAAGGGGCGTCCGGGTAGCGTAGCGGTCTATTCAGCTGCCTACCAACACGGGGATCGCCGGCTTGAATCCCCGTGTTACCTCCGGCTTGGTCGGCGTCTCTACAGACACAATTGGCCGTGTCTGCGAGTGGGAAGCCGGATATGGGTACGTGTCCTGGTCGCTGCACTGGCGCCTCCTCTGGTCGGTCCGGGCGCCTGTTCGGGGGGGACTGGGGGGAATACCGTGATCCCCCCACGTGCTACGTCCCCCTGGGGAAACTCCTCACTGTCAGGTGAAAAGAAGTGGCTGGCGACGCCACATGTATCGGAGGCGACATGTGGTAGTCTGCAGCCCACCCCGGATCGGCAGAGGGGGTGAAGCAGCGACCGGGACAGCTCGGAAGAGTGGGGTAATTGGCGGGATACAATTGGGGGGAAGGAAAAAAAAACGGCTGCGAGTGGGAAGCCGGATGTGGGTATGTGTTCTGGTCACTGCACTAGCGCCTCCTCTGCTCGGTCGGGGCGCCTGTTCGGCGGGGGGAATAGCGTGATCCTCCCACGCGCTACGTCACCCCCCCCCCCGGCGAAACTCCTCACTTGTCAGGTGAAAAGACGCGGCTGGCGACTCCACATGGATCGGAGGAGGCATGTGGTAGTCTGCAGCCCCCCCCCCCCCCGGAGCAGCGACCGGGGAACCTCGGAAGAGTGGGGTAATTGGCCGGATACAATTGGGGAGAACAACAAAAAAAAAGGGGGGGGCGATTTTTGCAGAAAATTTCTAGTGTTTTTTTATTGTTTTGTTGGTTTTACCCTATGTCTCCTATTACCCGATTCTTTTGCTGTCCTCTCCTCGTTTTATTCCCCCTCCCCCCACCGTACTGCTCTAGTGGGAGCTGGGGTTCCAGATGGATTCGAAATGGTAGAAACGAGAGCAGCAAAACAGAAAATACGATACGAACATAAAAAAAATTATACGTGTAGTTAAACAAAACAGACTAAAAGCAGAGGAGGCGATGTGCAAAACGACTGCACAGAGCAAAATGAACATGAAGCATATTTCAACAGAGTGAAAGCAAGAGAAAACTTTTAGAGGGTAGCGAATTCCAATAATCTGACATCAAAAGAAGATCGATCAGTAGAATAAATGTTTCAGTAAAAAATGGAAGATCTGCCTTTATCTCTAGCCTAAGGGATTACCAAGAGCTCTTGGTCCTGGGGCTGCGAGGGTGCAAAAGATCACTGATGCACCCAGCCGCCTGACCTCGCTCTGTGTGAGTATCAGACTACCATAATGGGTGAGAGACGGGACTGCACTCAAGTTATGATGAGTCTGAAATAAACCCTGTTAAAAAAAAACCCTTGGATGAACTGTTCTTTTTAATACATTGTGCATGGATCCAGAAAACTTCTCTCCTAGTGTGTCCTTCCACTCACGGGCCTGAAGCTTGGCTGGATTAAATAAACAGTATTACAACACTGGGGTGGACAGATGAATCCTAGTTGTTTCTTACATCTCTCATCATCTCATCTTATCATCAGCCGCTTTTCTGGGGTCGGGTCGCAGTGGCAGCAAGCTAAGTAGGGCACTCCAGACGTCCCTCTCCCCAGCAACACCCTCCAGCTCCTCCTGGGGGATCCCAAGGTGTTCCCAGGCCAGATTGGACATGTAGTCCCTCCAGCAAGTTCTGGGTCTACCTCGGGGTCTCCTCCCAGTTGGCCGTGCCCAGTAAACCTCCAAAGGAAGGCGCCCAGGAGGAATCCTAATCAGATGCCCTAACTATCTAATCTGGCTCCTTTCGATGCGAAGGAGCAGCGGCTCTACTCCGAGCTCCCTTGGGATGTCCCAGCTCCACACCCTATCTCTAAGGCTGAGCCCAGACACCCTACTGAGGAGACTCATTTCAGCCGCTTGTATCCACGATCTCACCTTTTCAGTCACTACCCAAAGCTCATGACCATAGGTGAGGGTTGGAACGAAGATTGGCTGGTAAATTGAGAGATTTGCCTTCCGGCTCAGCTCCCTCTTCACTACAATGGTCCGGTACAACGTTCACATTACTGCTGATGCTGCACCAATCTGTCTGTCAATCTCCCACTCCATCCTACCCTCACTCGTGAACAAGACCCTGAGATACTTCAACTCCTTCACTTGAGGCAACAAGTCATCCCCAACCCAGAGGGAGCAATCCACCATTTTCCGGTAGAGAACCATGGCCTCAGACTTGGAGGTGCTGCCTCTCATCCCGGCCATTTCACACTCAGCTGCAAACCACCCCAGTGCGTGCTGGAGGTCGTGTTCTGATGAAGCCAACAAAACCACATCATCTGCGAAGAGCAGAGATGCAATTCTGAGGTTCCCAAAATGGACACACTCCTCATCTTGGCTGCACCTTGAGATTCTTACAACTGCTCGTCATTGTGGTGGAGAAGAAACCTGTAAAGCAAAGGAGAAAAGCCTGAATGTTTTACGCTACCGCATCTTCTCCTTGGCTTCTTCAAAGCTCTCCGAGACAAAGTAGACATCTTGGAAGGTTGTGATGAGGCATTCCTGGTAGCAGGTGGTCCGTGGGTCAAACATCTTCACACAGGCCTTATCAGACAGGGCATGCTGGAGGACACAGGGGGAACAGCAGAGTTCTAGGTCTTTTGTTTTTTGGGTTTTTTTTTGTGTATTTGTGTATGTGTGCCTAATGTGTGTGTTATCGCCATCTTACTGCTCGCCATTGCCAGACTTGTTTTGTAAAGGCTAAGAAATCAACTGTGATATTGACACACTATGTACGTGTGTGTGTCTGTGTGTGTGCGTGTATGTTCATCAGGCGATGTGTATGGTATTGTGCTTGTCCTGTGTGTCTTTTGTTTGTTTGTGTGTGTGTATGAGAGAGAGAGAGAGAGAGAGAGAGAGAGAGAGAGAGAGAGAGAGAGAGAGAGAGAGAGAGAGAGAGAGAGAGAGAGAGAGAGAGAGAGAGAGAGAGAGAGAGAGAGAGAGAGAGAGAGAGAGAGAGAGAGAGAGAGAGAGAGAGAAGTGGGAGTGTCTATTCCTTTACCCTCAGCTCCCCAATAGAGGACAGCAGACCGGCCCCATAAGCTCTTAACTGACCCTCCTGTTTGCAGAGCCCAAACTCAATGGTGAAAAAGTAGCACTGTTCAAAACACAAGATGAACATACAGTGAGCTCAGATAGATGGATCTAGATAGTATTTTTCACTATGATTAATATTATCATATCATATCAAACATATAGATATAGTTTTACTGATTAATGCATGCTCTGCTCCGGTTCATGCTCTGTTCAAGTCTGTGTAAAATGCAGAGCTGTACAACTTGAGGAAGTTCAAAACACTGAATCGTTGTGCGACTGGGTCTTCTGGGTGAAAAGGTTTTGGTGCTGGGTATGAGGCAGTGGGCATGACTTTCTTTGCATGTCTGCTGTAGACTTAAGCACTGAAATGTTTGTTTCCAGACTAACCGTTGCCAGTTTCTGTACATCCTCATCAGACGCTCCTAGAGACGCCAGACCAATTTCTTGTGAGAACTGAGCGAACTTCGGATCGGCTAAAAGTGGCACGTGACCCAGTAGTTCATGGCACGTGTCCCTGCGACCAAAAGAAAAATGTTAAGACATGTCCTATTGAAAATATTCTTATCGAGGGTTTCCAGTATGCTATCTCTAAAAACTAAAAGAATGAAGTTCTGTGACGGGGCGTCCGGGTAGCGTAGTGGCCTATTCCGTTGCCTACCAACACGGAGATCCCAGTTCGAATCCCCGTGTTACCTCCGGCTTGGTCGGGTGTCCCTGCAGACACAATTGGCCGTGTCTGCGGGTGGGAAACCGGATGTGGGTATGTGTCCTGGTCGCTGCACTAGCGCCCCCTCTGGTCAGTCGGGGCGCCTGTTGGGGGGGGGACTGGGGGGAATAGCGTGATCCTCCCACGCGCTACGGCCCTCTGGTGAAACTCCTCACTGTCAGGGGAAAGGAAGCGGCTGGCGACTCCACATGTATCAGAGGAGACATGTGGTAGTCTGCAGCCCTCCCCGGATTGGCAGAGGGGGTGGATCAGCGACCAGGACGGCTCGGAAGAGTGGGGTAATTGGCCAGGTACAGTTGGTGAGAAAATAATAATAATAATGATGATAAAGTTGTGTGGTCCAGTTGAGTTTCCTGGTGTCAAACAGTAGGGGATCCAAAGGAATTGGATCAAGTGCAACTGGACTTGGTATATATCCGTGAAGACGTTTCGCCTCTCATCCAAGAGGCTTCATCAGTTCGTGCCTTTCTGACTAGACCAAGCTAGTTTGATGAAGCCTCTTGGATGAGAGGTGAAACATCTTCACGGATATATACCAAGTCCAGTTGCACTTGATTCAACTCCTTTGGATAACCATGACCTGGATGAATGAGAACGTTCACAGACAAACAGTAGGAGAATTTTCAGACTGCGGGTGATCGCATGTGAACTTATGAATGAAAAGTGCTGCTGAGCAGAAAAGTAGGTGTATCCAGCAAAACCTTAACTAGATATTTCAACCTGTAAAAATCCTGAGTACAAAATGACTCCTTGCTCCTCTTCTGCTTTGCAGGAGGGGTACAACATAACTCTGTTAACATGCATCGAACAGTTCTCCGTTCCAATGAAAAATGTTCAAAGAAAGATTTGATTACAACTTGATACCCGGTTTCCCCTCGGGGATCAGTTAAGTATTCTGATTCTGATTCTGATTCTGATTCTGATTACAGTCTGCTGTAGTGATTCCAGTCCACCTCAGCCCCTTATTCCAGTTGTTTTTGCTCTTTTAAATGCCCAGTCCATGTCAAATAACTCTTTTATTCTCAACGATTTAATTAGTTTCCTCAACCTTGGCTTTATTTCTTACTGAGACCTGGCTTCAACCTGAGGAGTGCTGCTCTCTAGTGGAGCTCTGCCCAGCCAGCTATGATTTCCTGAACGCACCCGGGTTAACAGGCTGTAGTGGGGGCATGGTAGTTGCTTTTAAGAACCATTACACTTGTATTCCTTTTACTTGTGGTTCTTTTGATAGTTTTGAAATCTTAACTTTTAAAATTGTATGTGGCAAACCAATATTCCGTATAATCATTTATTGTCCCCCCCCCAAATCTACAGCTTTTCTCAATAAATTCTCTGAGGTATTGTCTCTCTTGTTCTTGAATTTGATAAGGCCATTATAGTTGGTTATTTTAACATTCATACTGACAATTCGTTTAACTCATTTGACATAGATTTTTTTAAACATCTCTAAATCTTTTAACCTTGTGCAGCATGTCACTGGCCCCACACATAACCGTGGGCACACCCTTAATTTAGTTTTCACCCTGAACATGTCCCTCAATTCCCTGAGTACGATCAATTTTGTCTCTGACCATAAATGTATTACCTTTGATGCGCCTTTGCCACCTATCACAGTAAAATCCTGAGTGGTAGTTTAACTCCATGAGTGTTAATTTAATTCCGAGAGTGTACAAATGGACCCAAAAGGATCCATTTGTACACTCTCGGGGTTAAATTAACACGTAATTAACTCTCGCATCTTTAATAAGCTGTTAGCAGCCATGTCTTCTAGTTACTTTTCCAGTCAGGCCAGCTGCCCTCCTCACCTCGCCAACATTAATGACCGAGTTAGTTGGTTTAAAAGCTGCTGCTATCTTTTATTGTTTCATTATCCGTTTTCTACCTCAATTATTTTTACTACCTCACTTGTTTATATTAAATGCTGTTTTTATCTTTTTTTTAGTCATTCACCTTGTGTAGTGCTGCTGGTCTGAGAGTCAGCAAATGAAATTTCGCTGAGTGCGCACAATGACAATAGAGTATCTTATCTTATCTTATTTGTAATGATTTATGTACATCTGCCCTTGATTTTTTTGGCTCCATATACTTCCAGGGCTGTCCCAGTTATTAACACAACCCCTTGAATCAATGAAAACATCCATCAAAAAAGAAGGGACTATAGGAAGGCCGAACGCAGATGGAAAAAAATCTACTCTTGAAGTTCATCAACTCCATATGAAGGAGTTATTATCTAAATTGAATCAAACTATTAAAGATGCAAGAGCTGCTTACTTCTCTGACTTGATTGAGAGTAATAGTTTCTGTTTCGTGCTATCAATCAACTTGTGAATCCCCCTCTTCCTACCATTTCTGCCTGTTCTGCTAATGACTGAACATTTCTTGTCTTTCTTTGCTGACAAGATTGATGGTCGAAGGTCCAATTTTACCCCCACTGCCCCCCATCCCTTTCAACCATCCGGTTTTAATGTTGGAGTTTGCTCCCATTTCTCTACAGTTCCTTGTAAATACTGTAGCCCTTATGCATCCCTCCTCCAGTCCCTGTGATATAGCTCTGAATTTTATTTTTTAAAATCCATCCTCCCTGGCTTAGGTCCCAGCCTGCTCTCTATCATCAAATGTTCACTCACATCTGGGTCTGTACCCGACTATTTTAAAATTGCCTGTATTCAGCCCCTCCTCCTCAAAAAAATCTTGATTTGGCAAGGGTAGCGAATTACAGACCGATTTCCAAACTTTATTTTTATACAAAATGCTTTTAAAAAGTGTTGTGGACCAAATCCTGCAGCTGACTGGGGGTCAAAACATTGATAAATTTCAGTCCGGCTTTCGTCACTAGTACTGAGACTGCATTACTAAGAGTGTCCAATGACATTCTTATGCATGCTGATAAAGGTGAATACTCTTTTCTTATTCTTCTAGATTTAACCGCTGCATTTGATACCATCGATCATGCCATCTTACTTGTTAGGTTGGAAAACTGGGTTGGCATTTCTGGTAGGGCGTTAAATTGGTTTCGCTCTTATCTGACTAATAGATGTTTTAATGTTTGTATTAACAATCTTGTATCCTTGCCTGCTCCCCTACTGTGTGGGGTCCCTCAGGGGTCTGTCCTTGGGCCAATCCTCTTCTCTTTATACATGCTTCCTCTGGGTCATTTGTTTAGTCACTTTCAAGACATGTCATACCACTGTTATGCTGATGATACTCAGATCTACTTCTCTGCCCAACCCAATAACCCGAATCAACTGTCCTCCCTCCACGATTGCTTAGCTGCCACCAAACACTGGATGTTCCTTAATTTCCTCCATCTAAACCCTGACAAAACTGAAGTTCACTTAATTGTTCCTGAGAATGTTGCCACTGCAGTTGATCAGTTTATTGGTCGACTTCATTCAAACATCAAACCTACCGCTAAAAATCTTGGTATCATCTTTGACCAGAATGTCTTTTGATCACCATGTTACTAAGCTTGTCCAATCCTGTTTTCTTCAGCTAAGAGATATTGCAAAAGTCAGGATATCAAAATATTAATTCACATTTAGCTAATGGACTTTTATTTTCTCCCGTCTAGATTACTGTGACTCCCTTTAACTCTGGCCTCAACCAAACTACTTTAAATCGTCTACAATTGGTTCAGAATGCAGTTGCTAGACTACCAACTAGAACTAGCCATAGGTCCCATATTAACCCTATTCTTGCCTCCCTCCATTGACTTCGTGTAAAATTCAGAATAATCTATGAGATCTTATTGATTACATTTTCCTCCCTCACTCCAACTGCAAAACAAAAGGTGACCGTGCCTTTGCAGCTTTAGCCCTTACTTCCCCAATTCATTAGATTTGCTGAATCTTTAGACTGTTTAAAGCAGCTTCTAAAAACCCATCTTGTCAGGCAAGCCTTTTTATAGATCCCCACCACTGCCCTCTGTTTTGGTTCATTTTTAGCTTGGTCTGTTACTCCCTATGCCATGTTTTATATTCATTCAATTATTTCATATATTTCTTCGTATCTTCTGTATTGAGTGTAAAACATTTTGTAACTGTGTGTTTTTAAAAGTGTTATATAAATAAAAATTTGACTTACTTACTTACATTAAATCGGCCTTGTAATTCAAAATTCTCTCCGACAGAAAAGCAGTACGACGCGAATCCGGGCTGCTCATCCTCGTGTCTTTTCTGCTGCTCCGCATCTCAACTACGCAGCCCCCTGGGATTTGTCTTAATCGTGATTGGACCGTCCGTTTTTCGGACGGCCCAACCTATTTATGACCACTTAGTTATAAGCAGGCCAGACCCATCTCGCCAAAGATCCTCATGATCAACGCGCAAGATTGGTCTGACTCGCAAGGCTAGCACATTTGAGCAAGTAGTACCACGAAGTAGTGGAACTCTTGCGCGGTGCCCGTGCGGGTTCAGCACACTCACGGCTCGGGTGTGTAGAGAGGGTCGGTGCTGTGGCGGACATATTGGGTGCAGTTAAAGACTCGATAGGCCAGACCAGCCAGGAAGTCTCTGGGGGATAGGTAACCTGCTACTGGACGCACCGTGAAGCCAGACCTCTCTGAAAACAAACAAAGGTGACTCAATCACAAGTCAACCATCAGCTGTAGTTAAATCACAATTAATTTAAATCCTCTCTCATCAGTTTGGGTGCTTTTCAAAAGTAGCCCCCCCCCGCATTCTATTATTCCCATTTCCTATTCTCATTACTAAAAAGTAGAAGGTACCCCTCAGAAACAGGGACACGTCCTCCAGCTGTGGTATGTTGTCTTCTCTGTAGCCACAGTGCTTGGTGAGCAGGGGCAGGTTGTTCAGGTGCTCCCGGCAGGCGTGGGTGGGATACAGCTTGGTTAGCTCCCTAAAAACCACACCCCAAGTCCTTATCTCCTCCGGGGTGTACTCAATACGAGGGATGGGCTGCCCGCTGGGGTGGAGCGAAGAGGGAGGTCGTGGTTAACTTAGTACTGCTAGTCCATTTGTGTATATGCGGCGAGAGGACAGCTAACACAGACACACAATGGACTACAGAGAAACATGACAAGTTTTCCCTTGAAAGGGGCACTTTCAAGAGATGCAAGATTTTTACATCTAACAAGGTTGAAGATGAATGCGTGACTCACTAGTGATTAGGTGAGGAAACAGAGATAGCGATGCTTACAATTTATAATTCATCGCCACTTCCACAAAGTATTTTCGCCGCTGCCGATAGACGTTATCTTTAAAGCCCTGGTGGGAAAAGGAGAAGTTTGAGCATTCACATTTATTTGTGATTATTTTATTGTTTTTCTGCCATTTCATTATCTTAAAACAAATTTGATTTCATGCCCCAAAGCCAAAAACCTTGGTTTGTTGTCAAAAACCGCTAGCTCAATGTCACAACAGCCAATATATACACCATCATCAGCAATGTGTCCCGCCGATGTGCTCTTAAGCCAGACACTGACCTCGTGTAATTGTAAGTCACACTGGGTAAGAGTGTAGCAATGCAATGTAGCATTTAAACTTCATAGCAATATCACAAAACAAGGTGAAATAGAAAAACACTTGATCCATGACAAATAAAAACTCATCCCCAGGCCTTTAACCTGTGTGTCTATTGTAACGCGCATGGATAAGTAGACACATTGGTCCCTGACTAACGGGTCGGACCCTTTAGTCGACTGGTTAACGTTGTCGCTTGTGGTGTGGGAAACACGGGTTCACGTCCCGGCTGTGGCGGTTCCCGGACTGCCCCCTGAATTCACTACACTATATTACAACCCCTCGCTGAAATAGGACGTCCCGCACGAGGGCTGGAACCAAAGCCAAGGCCCACATGCCGTGAGGTGTCAGTGCTAACCTCCAAGCCAGCATCACACCCAACATGGAAAAGGTACATGAACATTTCTAGTGACTTACGGGATGGTCAGCATCCAGCTCTGATCCGTACATCAGCACCCGGTGAGAGCACTGGTCCAGCTCGGAGATTTTCATCGGAAACCACGGGACGTCTTCTCCGTCTAGGATGAAGGGAAAGAAAGGGGACAAATCACAAAAGACTTTTAAAAAGAAATTTGTGAATGTGCTCAGGATCGCCAAAAAAAAGGGGGGGGGGAGAACTGCAGCAAAACCATAACCTGTCCTTGGGGGAGTGCACATCTAACACATCTTAGACACTATATTGATCTGGAGTGGATAAAGAAAGAGGTTATTTGTTGATCACATGAAAATAAACTGCTCATCCAGCTGATATGGCTATCGCTATCTCAACTTGGTTGCAATCACTCTGTTCTGTCTTTACAGAGTAACGACGCAGTGGTTGGTGCTGTCGCCTCACAGCAAGAAGGTCCTGGATTCGAACCCCGGGGTAGTCCATCCTTGGGGGTCATCCCAGGTCGTCCTCTGTGTGGAGTTTGCATGTTCTCCCCGTGTCTGCGGTGGGTTTTCTCCGGGTGCTGCGGTTCCCCCCACCATACAAAAAAGACTTGCATGTTAGGGTTAATACTCCTGTCTGCCCCTCACCGAGGCATGGCAAGACGAACTGGAGTTGGTCCCCGGATGTTGCACGGCGGCTGCCCACTGCTCCTAGCTACACAGCTAGGATGGGTTAAATGTAGAGCGGGATTTCTGCACGCACGGGGATCAATAAAGTATCTCAAAATCAAACCATAGACCATTTTAGTGAGCTTGCTTACATCTACGGGTTAAAACCATGTAAGGTTTAAAAACATGGCAGGCTGATCTTGGTACTCTGTGATGTTAGCATAACAGGATAAACATAGCTGCAGCTAATAAAATTAATAATGGCTCTGTTTGAATTAGGTGTGCCAGCACATCAGCTGTGTTTATCCTGCTATGCCAACGTTACGAGCACCAAGACCAGCCTGGCACGTTTTTAACCTTTACATGGTTTTTAACCTGTAAACTCACTAAAATGCAAACTCACTAAAATGGTCTAGGGTTTACTTACTCTTTGAATATCATTTGAGACAAGCATGTTTGACTCTGGACACCACAGTGGTTTAGCACTGTCACCTCAGAGCAAGAAGGCCCTGGGTTCAATGGCAATCCATCTTTGGGGAGTTTGCACGTCCTTCGTGTGTGAATTTCGGGGGTGGGGGTGGGGGGTTCTCCAGGTGCAACATTCCAAACAAATACTTGCATGGTAACTGAGCAGGAGACTCTCAAAACTACCCATAGTTGTGAATGGTTTGTGTGTGTTGGCCCAGCGGGGGTCCGGCAACCTCTCCAGGGTGTCCCCCTTCATCTGCTTAATACCTGCTGGGATAGGCTCCAACCCCCTGCTGCCTCGAATTGGATTAAGCAGGTATAGATAATGGATAGGGCGGC
Source organism: Lampris incognitus (assembly GCF_029633865.1). Classification (NCBI taxonomy): domain Eukaryota; kingdom Metazoa; phylum Chordata; class Actinopteri; order Lampriformes; family Lampridae; genus Lampris; species Lampris incognitus. The sequence goes on along the minus strand of NC_079216.1, from coordinate 18,899,440 downwards.
ACGATGGTGCAGTGGTTAGCGTGGTCGCCTCACAGCAAGAAGGTCCTGGATTCAAGCCCTGGGGTAGTCCAACCTTGGGGGTCATCCAGGCTCATCTTCTGTGAGGAGTTTGCATGTTCTTGTGATGAAGGTGAAGTGGCTGAACTAGATTTTCCCTAGGTGTGTGTGTGTGTGTGTGTGTGTGTGTGTGTGTGTGTGTGTGTGTGTGTGTGTGTGTGTGTGTGTGTGTGTGTGTGTGTGTGTGTGTGTTTTGGCCTTGTGATGGACTGGCGACTTGTCCAGGGTGTCTCCCCGCCTGCCACCCAATGACTGCTGGGATAGGCTCCAGCATCCCCGCCACCCTGAGAGCAGGAGAAGCGGTTTGGATAATGAATAGGTGGATGGATGAAGATAATAGATAGGTGGATGTTTGACTCCATTTACTGATGCAGGATCTGATTTGCTGCCTTCGAGAGTCTATCTGCTTTTGTCAGTAACCATCAGGACATGGCGGCTTCTCTGTGACGCTGCTTATAACCTGTCAGTACTTTGCCCCCCATGTTATTTTCATCCCTGTTGTGTTATCTGATTGTAATTCTGGTTCCTGTAGTACTGTCTAAGGTATTCACCTTTGTTTAGAGCGTTTTGATTTTAATATAACAAAGTACTGCATCTACAGTTGTCTCTGTGCTGGAGGTCCTGTGCATGGGGTCTTGCTGTGTCTGTCCCCTGCCAGTGTTGTAGTACTCGAGTCCAGGACTCGGACTCGAGTCTGACTCGAGTCCTGATTTTCATGACTCGTGACTCGACTTGGACTTGAGCACTGATGACTCGGACTTGGACTTGGACTCGCGAATTTACTGCATTCGGACTCGGAAGTTGGAGACCCGGACTCTGACTTTCTAATTGATAAAGACTGTTTTTGTTAGATTTTTTTTAAAATAATAGGCCCTATTAAAATATATTGATAGCTATATTAATACTGTAACATTATTCAATTTCGTGTAAGGGCAGGCACGTGTGTTCCACCTACATGCGGATTCACGTGGCGTGCATACCGTCATGTTCAGTAGCGCGAAGATGCCTAAAGAGACGCCCCGAATTGTGTGCTTTGCTTACACAGATTTTACAACAAATTCCAGCAAGATCACTGCTAGATGTTCGATATGTAAACGAACTATTGAGGAGAAGACCGGGACAACCTCAAACTTCAACAGACATCTGTCAAGGATGCACCCAGAAAAGTAAGTGATATGCAGTCAGTTGATGATATGGTTGGTGATCAGTTAACGTTAGCTAGCTAGCTATCTAGCTACGGTAACAATAGCCTCTGAAGTAACTCAACCACTGGTCCAAGATGTTGGATTAGGTGGTGTGGCGGGTATATCATGTCACTAGAACCGTTGGGTTAGGTCGTGTGGCGGGTATATCATATCACTAGAACCAAGTGAGATTGTATAGGTAAGTTAAGTAACGTTACTGTTAGCATGCTAATGCAGCATTGCACAGAAAAGTCACAGTACGGTTCGCTTTCGGTACGAGCGTGCCATCGATCTCACTAATGATGAGTTGGTAAGTAACACGCAGCGTCTTCGTGTTATAGGGAGATTAAAACTGATTTTTCTTATTTATCATTTAGCTAATTACCAAGTAGCATACACTTAACGGAAAAAACACACCACTCTGAACTACCGTGTTAGCATTAATCTTAACTAGCAAAAACAAATCCGCACATTGCAGATCTCCGCCATGAATATTCTCCAAGTGCGGAGAAGGAAGAAGTCTAGCCTATATGCATCCACAAATAATGTTGATAAAATGTGCACAACTTTACAATGCAAATAAAAATAATTGTAGGCTATTACTCGCTAAATGGACTAATTGAAGAAAGCTAATGTGGATGCCGCCACTGGTTTTCTTGAGAGCTGGAGACGGTACGAGATTTGACGGATGTGGCATTTCCCCCCCCCCCCCCCCCCCCCGATGTCCCGAAAACTAGCGAACCGTATGGTGATTGGTGACACCGCACAGGCTACTGTAAATATGGGGATATTTTCTTTGCATATATGCAGCATTGGGTGTGTCAAATTCTAAAAATAGACACGCGCGACGTAGCTTTTGAACAGTACTATGAACTGGCTCTGTCTTCTAACAAAATCACACCCTCCCTGACCCATACAGAATAAACATACAGACTCACGGAGGATAGAGAGTTAAAGCTCAGCTAGGTAGTGTGTAACATACTTAAATCAATAATTAAATGACTGGGTTTTGCTAATTAATCCCTGTCCTGTTAGTCTCATAAATTATGTATCTTTTCTCATACTTTTCACTTATCCAGCTAGCTTACATTAGTTAATCTACTAATATGGTAATGTTAGTTATATAGATAACTAAATATGTAACTTAACTGGTTATAGTTCAAACAACTATGTGTATAATGTGTAACATTTGTATTGTTATTGCATATTGTTATAGCTATAACGCTACACATTTTTTGCTGTGAGAAAGATTACTTGAAACAGTTTGGCATCAGCAAGCTAAAGTGTGTATCCTATCTTCCCCTAGGTTCCAAGAATACCGTGCCTCCACTGCTTCAGATGTGATGCCAGCTGCTTCAGGTCAGAAGACTATTACATCATTTTTGAATGATGGACAGCAAAGGATGTATGACCTCAAACATCCACGTCAGAAGGCTATAAGTGATGCCCTTGTAAAAGATCTAATCATTAAGTGCTGCTTGCCACTCTCCATCGTTGACAACAAGGACTTCAAGCACTTCCTGTATGTCCTGGACCCTCAGTACCGGCCCATAGCAAGATCCACAATTTCCTCTGTGACCATTCCAGGAATGGTGGAAGTCAAGAAAGAACAGATAAAGAGCCAGCTGGCAGAAGCATCGAGTGTTGCTGTTACCACAGACATTTGGAGTGATCGAAAGATGCGGTCATTCCTTGGAGTGACAGCACACACAGTGGCAATGGATAAAAAAAACAGGAACTCAGCCTTCAGTCATATCTTCTTTCCTGCAAAAGAGTGCATGGGAAACACTCGGGAGAGAAGACTGCAATGATGTTTGAATGCTGTGCTGAAGAATACCTGATTAAGGACAAGATCAACTTTGTCATAACTGACAATGCATCCAACATGAGAAAAGCTTTCCAGGCCAGCTTTCCCCTAGAGGATCCTTGTGATGCTGAAGCTCATGATCCCAGCACATTTGAGGAGGATGATGAAATATGGCAAGACCTGATGCCAGAAGATCAACAGACAGTCAATGACACTTTGGCTGAGAACTGTAAGATGCAGAGACTATCATGCTTCACACATTCACTGCAGTTGGTCATAAAAGATGGTCTGAAAGACACCAGTGGGCTGTCAAGCACCCTAGCAAAGCTATACCGTGCAGCCAACCTCCTCCACAGTGGCACCTCATTTAAAGACTGCTTTGAAGCGTGTTTTGGTGATGCAACAATTCCAACAGCGAATGCCACACGATGGAATTCCACTCTGAAGCAGGTGAAGGCTTATGTGCATTTAGACATGCAAAAGCTGTCCAGTGTGTTGGAATCAGAGGGGCACAAAAGCCTTATCTTATCCCCGCGAGAGTATGCTCAGCTTAAAGAACTGATCGAAGTTCTTGATCCGTTCTTAGAGGCAACCAACCTAACTCAGGGTGAGACTACTGTCACCGTCAGTGTGATTGTGCCCTGTGTCCTCACTCTGCGCTGTCACCTGCAGGAAATAAGAGGAAAAGCCAGATACTGTGGGCCTCTGGTGAGAGCTCTGGAGAGCTCCTTGAAAACAAGGTTTGCAGAGGTTTTCAGTGCAGTCAAGATACCAGGATGTGAGCCAGCTGAAGGAAGAGGCCCCACCAAATTTCCTTTCACCAATGCCTACTTCATAGCATCTGTGTTGGACCCAGCATTTGGCTTCCAGTGGCTAGAACATGATGTGCAGCTGGACAGTGACATCAAAGATGTGCTGAAGACTGAGGTCAAAGGTGAGAAATGTTTTGATTAACGTTAGTTAAGTGATTAACTATTTGATTGTTGTGATGTTTATATCCTTGAAGGTGTTACAATAAAGCACATAGGCGTGTCATTTGTCATGTAGGCCTAGTCAATAACATATTTGTAATGAGTCCCCCATGCCCCCTCTCATTTCAGAGTATATAAAGGCAGAGGGTGACAAGCAAGCGGTATCAACAGCAGATGCAGCGGAAGCAACAGGACCAGGGGAATGTGAACTTTCAGAGTCTCCTCCTGAGAAGCAGTTGAGAATGTTCTCCCACTATAGGAGGATTCCCTCCTCCGCCGAGAAGAAGCCGTCTGGCCAGGCTCAGTTGACTGCATACCTCGACTTGATCGCTGAGCAGGACTCTGACTCAGTCCCGTGCCTCAGGTTTTGGCAGCAAAACAAATCCAAATTCCATACCCTCTATCAGATTGCCACACAGGTATTCTCTATCCCTGCCTCCAGTGCGCCCATTGAAAGGGTATTTAGTCATGGAGGCATTTTGATGAGGCCTCACCGTGCAAGGTTGAGTAGTTCCATGCTGTCAGATCTTATGTTTTTGAAATGCAACGTGTATGCTTAAAACTAGTGCCACCAGCCTTTTGTTCCTAACTATTCCTGAGAGACAATGTCTTTTGACTTGTTTTTATGAATGTATTGTATGCTGTGGAACTTACTTCTGTATACTGTTTCCACCATTTGCTAATATCATGCTATTCACAGCTATCAATGTGTTTTGAAGCACATCCAATGGTCAGAATGTCAAAGAAATTCAGACTGTTCTAAAAATGTGTGTGTGCGCGCATGCTTGCGCGTGCATGTGTGCGAGTGTGTGGGTGTGCATTTGTTTGGCTATCGTGTCACAAAGTAAATAAACTCCCTTTGAAATGGTGACAGCTGTGTCATTTTTGTTTAATGTAGACCTTTTTTATTTGAATGTCAGATCTTTGACTGTGCCCGAGTGGATCACTGGAGCCATCCTGGAACTCGACTCAGACTCAACCTTGATGACTCGGACTCGGACTAGGGCAATAGGGACTCGACTCGGACTCAGGTAATGGGGACTCGACTCGGACTCGACTCGACTTTTCTTTGGTGACTCGGACTTGGACTCGAACACTGGGGACTTGAGACTCGACTCTGACTCGAGGTTTAGTGACTCGACTACAACACTGTCCCCTGCTGCCTCGGCATTGCCAGTGGCGCTCTGTAAGCCGTCGCTGTGCACTCGCCGTATTTGGGGAATGATGCGGTTCTGGTTCGGTGACACGTGTCTGGTCCGTTACCTGCCTCTGTGGACCAGACGTGGGCAGGGGTGTTGAAGGAGATGATGTTGACGTGGTCTTTGAGGTGCTGCAGGAGCTCGTTGAAATCTTTCTTGCTGCAGCTGCAGTCGGCGTAAATCTCCACCTCGTTGGCGATGCGCTTGGACATGCGGGACTCGATGTGGTTCAGGTTCACGTGCCTCTCCTGCGTATCAATCAGATCAGATCAGCCACGCGTCAGTCACATGGCGTGTTTTGCATGGTTAAGTGCAATGCAGCGTGCTTCACATCATGAGAAGAGGTTCAGATAAATAAAGGCAGGTAATGGCTAAGCAAGGAAACAGACAGACGGGATGAAAATACAGGGACAAGGAAATAAAAACAAGATCAGAAATAAAATAGACGGATAACTATTGAGTGAAGAGAAGATAGAGGGAAGAAAAACGAACAAGATAGAATGACATGAATCAAAATAGGGTTTACTGAAGAAAGATATTAATTAATTAATTAGCAATTGATTAATTAGCAGTAATTGTCCATTAATTAATGGATATTGATTAATATCAGAATTACAGCTAATAAAAACAGTAAAGTACAGAGGGATTGTCAAAGGTGAAGTAAAAAGCATGATTAAAAGGAATGAGGAAGGAAGGGGCGTCCGGGTCGCATAGCGGCCTGTTCCATTGTCTACCAACACAAGGATCCTGGTTTGAATCCCCGTGTTGCCTCTGGCTTGGTCTGCGGGTGGGAAGCCGGATGTGGGTATGTGGCCTGGTCACTGTACCAGAGCCTTCCCTGGCACCTGTTCAGGGGGGAGGGGGAACTGGGGGGAATAGCGTGACCCCCCCCCCACGGTGAAACTCCTCACTGTCAGGTGAAAAGAAGCGGCTGGCGACTCCACGTGTATGGGAGGAGGCATGTGGTAGTCTGCAGCCCTCCCCGGATCGGCAGAGGGGGTGGAGCAGCGAAGGCTCGGAAGAGTGGGGTAATTGGCCAGATACAATTGGGAGAAAAAGGAGGCAAATCCCCCCCCCCCAAAAAAACGAACGAAGAAGGGAGAGGGGAGGGAGGGGACAGAGAAGGGGAGAAGAGGAGGGCAAATGTGAAAAAGAGGGAGTGGTTGGGAGGAGACGACGAAGGAAAATAAGGAGCACAATGAATGACGAAATAAGAGGGGAAGAGGAAAGAAAAGAGAAGAGAGATGGAGTGGGAACTGTGAATAGAAGAGCAAGGAAAAGGAGAAAAAGTGAAGATGACAAGCAGGGTCACAAGGTGCATGTAACAAGTGGTATTTAGGACTGGGGGGGGTCAAATCAAATTTTGCTCAGGGCCCCAAAGAAAAGGGCTTGAGCTGGCCCTGATGACAGCAGAAAACAAGAGAACAGGCTTTAACAGAAAGAAAATCAATAAATAAATAGATGAAAAGATTCGTTAAATTAATTAGCCACGTTCTGAGGTGGCTTCGGGACACCCACCTGAAATACCCTCAGGGCTTTGACCAAGTAGCCGACCTCGTTCTTCAGAGAAAAGACCACAGCTGTCTTCCCAGACTCCTCGCTGCTCTCTTTGTCCGGATTCTCGTTGATGGGACAGAAGGACGACCGACGGGACTGCAGAGCAAAGGTCAGGGGTCAACACCTCAACCGACAGTCCGGCGTCGTCTGTGCTCCCAGACACCCCTCCCAACTGATGGGCGCTAATCTTTGCATGCTGTACCGGGTCTATTAGGAGCCCTCCAGATGGGTGGCGACGCCCCGTAACACACCTGCCCCCCCCACCCCCGATACTAAATGCACATGTATTTTACTCAATGGTCCCTTACATGTCCCCTTGCTGCTGAGTCAGATATCCACATGGAGGTGTGA